>NC_085874.1:6548401-6585901 GCF_034702125.1 Engraulis encrasicolus
ATCTCGCAGTGTTCATTTAACACTTAGAGTGTTTGGTCGACTAGAACGGTGCCGAGGTCGACTGTTGAGCCGTTGAATTAGCACTGCGAAATGTACCTCCCGAAACGTTCTCCAGCGACCGGCCAGGTTTGGGTGCTTCATCACCATGCTTACGTGATGCACAGGGCTGGACTGGTAATCTGGCACACAGGGCATTTTTCCAGTGGGTCAACAGTCCTCGGGGGCCGACGCTTTTGTTTTCTTTCTTTGTTACAATGTTGTCCTTAGAGACCGGCCCACAATTTAGATGGGGCCGCCCATCAGTGCATCCAGTGGACTGAGGGAGCCCATCGTAATTGTAGTACGGGGGTGAGGGTGAGGGGCTGTTTTATGCCCAAAAATACCCGGGACAGTTTTTGGTCCCATTCCAGCCCTGTGTGATGCATGTTTCCAGAAGAAGCGTAACTCAACAAACACGTAAACAAGGGCAAACACATCTATCACAGAGCCAGCTTGCGCTCCGCCGCCCCTGAGTGTGTGTTAGCACTGCGCTTACACAGAGGAATGACACGGGAAATTCATCACGGGATGGAAAGTGTTTGGTTTCATACATTTCTAATGTCATGTGGGCTCCATATTTTTCAGCGTGGGGGAGGAAAAAAATAAGGAACGTGGTTTATTATTATGGATCAATGGTGCCAGAATGACTGAACAAAGCTACGCTGATTTACAACAATGAATATGCACTTCGGCAAGCGTAAAATTATAGAGTAATAAAAAAATCTGCAATACATAGCCGTCAGACGCAGGCTTTAGAATTAAACATGTGTATATACAGTAGCATGTTCATGGTTTATGTGAACGGGGCAGAGACTAAATAGGCCAATGAAGCAGAATGGATAGAGCACAAGGGAAGCAGTGCTAGCGTATTTGCATGTATAAGCATGGCACTGGTTCCTCCCTATAAAATTCTACATTTAAAAAATATGCATTTCAGTCATGTAAATCAACACACAAGTGAAATACATATGCACAGCATGTGCGCAATTCACTTTTTTGTTTCAACATTAATATTGCAGAATGCTATGATGAGGAAAAATATGATCTGTAGGCCTAGTCATCAAATGGTCAAAATGATGTCTGGTGATTATACAAACATTCTGCATCACATTTTCTTCACTTATTGCCCATATTATGGTTGGCCATACCTCTGCTATTCGTGTCCGAATTAACTGGATGATTTATGTCCCATAGCTTATGTTCAAACATTAGCTCCAGGATAAAATGAACTACGTATGTGTCATGATGACATAATCGTTTTACTCATGGATTGTGTTACTCAGCATAAGCCACAGTAATATGTAGCATAACTTTTGTGGCGGTGCAGAGATGTATTACACGTTAAGAAAAGTTTATTTTGTCTTTTCGTCTGACACATTTTAGCGAGTATATCATATATAGCAATGTTGCCCACCCTGCTCTCACCTCCCGAAATCGATTCGCATAGCCATAGTCCTGTTTCCATATGCCCAGTAGTGGCAATGCTACGCAGTTCGTTCACTATTGGCTGGATAGCATAAGCCATTGAGTGAAAGCCGTGGGAATTCGCTAAATCTCTCCACTTTATCCTCCATAGTTTTTAGCAGGCTACGGGTGAGCAGCAGCAGAGCACAGTATCCCAGAGTAACCGAACCAACCAACACAGAGATACCGGAAGAACTTTGCAACACACCCGGTGATGTCATAAACAAGATGGCGGCGAATATTAATAATGGCATACATAACTAATGTATCCGAAATGTCTTTTTTAAACGATCTACGATTATATTGCTATAAATTTCATCTCTAAATAAATTATAACTATATTTAACTTATATAAAACGCTATAAATGTAATGTTTCATGTCCACTTTAATGCCTCTGTTTGCCACAATTAGGCTATACTGACACTTCATTTGCACCAAATGCAAAATGATGACATTTTTTATCATCATTCATTCCAAAGAAGTTAGTAATCTGATCCAAATCCATTGATGGCCACTCAACATATTTATTGACTGTTGCTCCGTTTAAGCAGGACACTGGTAAACTAATTTGCAAGCTAAGATAAGACCTTTACATCTGTAGCTATTAGACTTCCTCCATAGTTACAGTGCTCTGGCCATACCTTTGCATCTGTCTGTCACTCTGCCTGTCTGTCTGTCTGTCTCTGTCTGTGTGTCTGTCACACACACACACACACACACACACACACACACACACACACACACACACACACACACACACACACACACACACACACACACACACACACACACACACACACACACACACACACACACACACACACACCATCTACTCCTGACATAGCAGCACACTGATGTACCAAACAAGAACACAGTAACTACGCCTCCTGGCAAACTGAGACAAAAGGCCTTAAAGTTTCCTTTCTGGCAACACAACTGTGTCATAGGTAAAGTGGTGGTGACGCTTGTAATACTTTGTTAGAGTGGAAAGTTATGCACACACACACACACAAACACACACACACACACACACACACACACACACACACACACACACACACACACACACACACACACACACACACACACACAAAAACATTCATATGTTTTTTCACCTCAAAAATGTTATCACTGCGTAGTACTTATCTGGTATTGCCATCTGTTTAGTACCATCAGTGCAGTAACACGTGATTTTTCTCTGAAACGTCACAATGTTGGACAATTTTTTTACACAAGACAAAAGAGGTAATATAAAGCCCATTTCCAGTCTAAATTCAATTTCGACCAGATATGCAGTTACTGTGCTCTTGTTTGTACGGTGGCAACACACAGCCGACAGAACCCTCCACTCCACGTGTATGTGTATAATTCCATTACACATTGGTGCCTCGAAAATGTTTCCTCACACCATTGTCACAATGAGTCCCTTTGCTATATTGCAGAAATGAAAATATATTTCAGAAATGTGCAGTGCTGTCAGGGTTGCACAGATGATAATTGGTGTTAAAACTTCATTCAACCCATTGAACATAGCTGCATTTCAAAAGAACAGCACAATTTCAGGACTTTTCTGATTTATTGTAGTGATACATTAAACAAAGAGACAATCCACTAACTCCAAACATGAGGTTCCAAGCAATAGCAAATTGAGGTCGTGGGGTGTTCTTCACCCTATTACTGTACAAGCTCACAAACAGAAAAAAATATATGGGTGAAAGAGCTACCGTGTACTTAAAGTGGGTTTAAAAAAAAAAACATCAGGTTTGCACAAACTCCCTCCTCTTATGAATGAGAAGCACAGCATGTGAATAGTACACACACAGAGGCCGCAATCCGCACTGTGTTCCTGGAAAGTGTACTCTAATGAGGAGATTAGAGCGAATGAATTGGACAGAGCATGCGCACAGACGAGCCATCTCCAGCTCTCCAGAGAGAGGTCGCCACCGCCACTACAGGCTGCTGGGAAATAATGGCCCCGATGCACGGAGGGGTCTGCAGAGGTGGACTTTCCACTAGGCAAACCTAGGTAATCGCCAAGCCTAGCCAAATCTGTCCTCCATAAGGGGCCCAACTGTCACACCAGTTGCAGTAAACACACAAAAAAGTAGGCATCGTCACTTCCGCAAAGTAATCGAAGATATGTTACATATGTATGACTCAAAACACTTAAATAGCACCAGAACACATAACTTTATGTCTATATAGTAATGATTTGTTTAGGGCCCAATGTTGATATTTCGCATAGGGCCCCGAATTGGCTAGATCCACCCCTGCAAGGAGGGGTCTGCAGAGGCCGTGTGATGCAGGGGCAGAGCCGCTGGAGAGTGGAGGAAGAGGACACTCCACTCCCAATGAGAAGAGAGGGGGGGGGGAACAAAAGAGGTCCTGAGACTGGGCCACAGCTCAAAGGACGTGTTGAGAGTAAGCAATATCATTAGCGAGTGAAGGAGGGAAGCCTCCGGAAAAACCTCCAAAGAAGCGATGCAGCGAGTGGAGCACTCATGGCTGGCCTCATGGAGGTCAAGTGGGGGCAGCAGTGCTGGGACTCTGGCGGTCCGTGCCTGTAGACTGCAGATGGTTCAGACGGTCGGTCGGTGGTGTCTCATTGTCGTCAATTTGGGAATTTCTCACAGTGCGCCACGTACGTACACACACGGACGGACACACAGACATTCACACGCATGCACGTGCATGCATGCACGCACGCACACACACACGTACGTACACACGCACGCACAGACGTACGCACGCACACACGCACACACACACAGTCTTCGTACCTTGACAATGGAGGCTTTCACATTGCTCTGCCGAATAAAAATGCTTGACGACGCACTGCATGTTTTATGGCTTTAAGCGTTTGAGTGTATTCCTTTGTTTCGTAATGGTGGGAATAAGATGGAGTTCCCCCCTCTCTTTTTTTCGACGCACGTTGCAGAACCGTGGAGAGTGCCATTTTGTGTGTTTTGGGATTTGCCTGCCTGTCACAGCAAGCTTTAATGAAACACATCTCCATAATCTCATAGAGTAAATAGACGCTTCCCAATGTATTTGTAGTGCGGTAGCCAATACAAAAACAAGGGATTACTCTCAACTGCTAAGCATACAGGGGGCTGGAAATCCAATATACTGCTCGCTATGTTAGAGTTTACTTATGCAAATATGCATTGGTTCCTAAACACTGCTGATGATTTTTTTTGTTTTTGTTTTGAAAATGTATAAGATGTTTATTTGTCTACATTTGCAACAGCTTGAGACATTTTTTGTTAATGTAACTGTATCTCTACCTTCAGACAGTATTGTGTTGACTAATTCTTCTTTACTACAAGTCTCCATATTCAATTTCAAACATGAATTTTAATTTGAATCTTTCAGCGTCACCGTATTGAGCGAACTGGTAATGTAGGACCTGTATGGTGTTGCGCCTTTTGTTTGAATGTTTTGAATGTTTTTTGACTCTAATGTATTTCCTTCTTTCTTCCCTGTTTCCTTTCATTTACATTTGTCAACTTTGTGAAGCACATTGAGTTGCACCTGTGTATGAAATGCGCTATATAAATAAACTTGCCTTGCCTTGCCTTGCCTCCTTGTAGGTGGTGTAAGTACTTGTCAAAATATCACTCTATGGCCTTGGCCGTGGCTCAATCGGCTAAGGCGCCTTATAGAATTACACAGTCGTTCCGGGTTAGATTCCAATCTCAGGTCATTTCCCCATCCTCCTCTATCCCTCTCTTTCACTCACTTCCTGTCACCACCTCACCACTATCACTTCCTGTCACCGTCTTACCAAATAAAAGCCACCAAAAAAATATACATTTCCAAAAGTGCCACTCCAGGGCCTTAAAAGCAAACCAGAGCCTAATGGTGGGAGGTTTTCAGGCTCAGTGTTTCAGCTTCTGTCACGTTCAACATGCCCTATTGTATCCACCACCCCTTCAAACAAACAGGTCCCGATGGCAACTGTAGCCTACAGTGAGTGAGTCACCAAAAAGTGTCTGGCACACTGGCAGAGACAGAACTTGCGTTTGAAATAAAGATCAAAGGCGCGCGGAAAAGAGAGTCGGGGCCGCTGCGCTGCACGGGCTTGGTGGCGCGTGGAATATGCATGAGGGCGAGACATCTGTCAGCAACTACACCAACAGGCAGCAACACTGCTGCTGCTGCTGCTGCTGCTGCTACTAGGCATGGACACAGGAAAGGGAGACGACATTTTGCTTCTAAACAATGAGCGACATGTTTCAAATGAGAGGAAAGTAAACATTCCCCAGTGTTGATGCTGAGGAGAATATATGGACCAGGTGCCTGAATGGATGTTGTTTCAAAGGCCCGCCGTTAACCTGCGAGACGAAAAGGCAATTTAAGTGGCTCTGCAGTTCTTTATTTTATTCTACATAGGCTGCATATTCAAAGTCAACCCTTCGCTACACTCACTTTTATGTCTTGATGAACAACTGATGGGGCACCACGGGGGTGTTCAATCATTTCAATAGGCAGCGCCATATTCACTCAATTAAACACCATGCTTTTTTATTTCTTTATTTTTACGTGACAAAAAGTAGACTATGATTAGTAAAACCACCCGCTGTCTTAATGACGTGACACGAATTGAAATAAAAAGCTGAATCCTCAACCAGGGAATGTGAAATCAACCATCCTCTGGCCTGCCTCTCACATTAGCAAGCCCATGGAGGTGGGTTAACCGTTAGCCGTTAGGTGGGTTAGCCGTTTGGGAAACGTTATACGTTATCTTCTTGGTCAGACCAACATCTCGGTACGAGATTTGAAATTCGATTATAATCTGGCAAGCAATGCAGTGCCCATGCAACTGGTGACTGGTGAATTCAAACGTGGATAGGTCGGTAGAATATGGTGCTTCTCATCTGTAAGGGAGGTCAAAGGTCGCCGCAACAAAAGAGGTGACACCTGGCTGCCACCAGCCTCTTGTGTCTCTCACTCGATTGGCTGTGTGTAAATCACGAGGCTGAAAGGGCCACACAACCTCATCACAGTGGTCTGGTGTCTCCTGTCCACCACACCTGCAGACATGTGGGACAGGAGATCTGAGGCCTGGATCCGCCTTATCGGAGTTCAAAGCTCCAGGTCAAACATCTGAGCCCATCTCATCTGATCTTAGTATCAACTGTGTTCAGCAAACAAACAGACCCTGACAATAAATTAGATTAACGATGCATGTTACCAGATGCATTGTTACATCTGTTGATTTATAATTCAAATGGCCAACGAACATTGCGAAGTGAAGTAAACCAACAAAACATTGCACAGTAATGATTTTAAATAGAACAGGATAGAATAGAAATGATTGTCGACAGTGCCTCGATATTTAACAAGACCCACCCTGTAAAACATTGCAGCCAGCCAGGGTAAATGTTGAACTGGATTGGAATGTTTTATAGTGCACGTGAAAAGAGACAGAAAAATGATGAATGAAACTCTACAATGAAACACAATCACAATCAAGTCCGTTTTTTTTTTTGCACATGTTATGATGAAAAGCCTCTGGACTGGACTCGCTGTATCTTTCTGTACTAAAGGCTGTACAATGCAAATCGCATTTCGGGGTCCATGGAAACGTTATAAGCGCAGCACATGTTCCCATCGAGCAGCGAGCGAGTACGCAGCAACCTGTTTTTCATCAATCATAGTTATCAGCGCTGCACCTTCCTGATTGTGGGCCGCTATCCCGTATTTGCATATGGAGCCAAGGTATCAACAGTGAAGAATTTCCTCCCGGAGCATCGAGAGGTTAGACGAGGCAGGTCACCGTCATCACATTTGTATTCATGAGCAGACAGATGAATGGATTAATGAATAAATGCATGACTGAGAATGTACTGAATTGTTACGTAAATGTCAAAGGACATGTGTGCTGTTAAAGCCCGGAGAATTCAATCCACAGTACGGGAGGGGTGGGGGGCACCAGTTGATTGGCTTCTGTGTGCACATGCGTGCACACACGCGCACGCACACACGCACGCACGCACGCACACACACACACACACACTAAGTAACTAAGCACCCACACAAGTTTGGCTTTATCATTTTTTGGCTACCAGAAGCGTGTAACATGACAATGCAGAAACACTACTGCTGAAAACCCGGTGTCTTAAAAAGAACAGAGGATCACCAGAAGAATTAGGTCATGTTTCTTTTTTTCAAAAAAGCAAAGCAAAGACACTGTGTTATCTTTCAGTGTCTTGGTGTTTGACAAGCCCTTGATGGAGGTCTGGGGAACATCTGAGGACAGTTTGCCCTAACGAGACAGTCAAGCTTCTGTGTGTGTGTGTCTTATCACAAAAACCAGAGAACAGCAACTTCTCGACATTATTATTTATGATACTAGGATCTCCTTTGATCTGGTGTCTGTTCTTTTATGAAAAGCGATTACACCCCATACAAAGCGGGAGAAGCTTTGAACCTGTGGCCTGGTATCCTTTTTAATTATTTAATGACTTTTTTTCTTCATAAATAGAATTCATGAAATAAATTTACTGTGTCAAGAGTGTAAGAGAGAGTTGTAAGCAGGCTTCACATTTGTTGTATGATGAACTCTCTCAAGTGACAAAAATGTTTCACAATTGAGTATTTTGTAAAATGTGTAAAAACGGGCATGGTTCCCCTTCAGAGCTTCAGAAGCTTCTTTGGGCTTTAGTTAAGCAGAAGCCCTAATTGTTGAGCATGCTGGAAAAGTCAACTATGTATTAACAGGCACTTTTGGTCATGAATCTGGCAAATACTGTATTGGTTGCCTGGATGTCACCAAATGTACAGCATCGCTATATGTCTGAATGCAGCTGTACTGTTCACCTACGAGGGCAAAATGAGGCATAAAGAGGAGTTGTTTAATGGGGGTTGGCAACCAACCGGATGCTTGGCAATTTAAAGTGGAAATGAAGCACTGACAACTATTATCATTTTTTGGCGGCTTATTTATTTTCATAAACGAATGGATGTTCATTGAACTGCACTTTTAAGTAGTTTTGCTGAAAAATGACATGTTATTACCGAGTTTCGCCACAAGGGCGCAGCCATGTTCGCCGCCTACGTAACGCGAATGGTAGAACTTGGTGGCTAATGTAGCCTTCCATTCACTTAACGTTAGCGTGTGCTAACTACAGCGCTAACTGACTCTAATCGTGGCAGTAAAATTGAAGAAGGACGAGGGGTTCATTTTACATTGTCCCTGGGTTTTCTATGTTATATACCTACTATCAGATGAAAGAGAAATGCCAAGTGTCATTATCACTTTGTGTCAAAAAGCCTTTGCTACGAGCATGGTGGGATAGCTGCAGCCATCCACCCATTGCATCCACCATAGGACAGGAGTCAGGACTGGGGCTGCTCGATCTCATAGGTTTGTAGTGACAGACCGTCACCAATAACGTCTTTTTTCCTGCATTGTTGGACGCTAATCTGAAAGCCCATGTCTTTAAGTTGGCTATGTGGTTCAATTCAGTAATAGAAAATAACTTGCAAAATTGGCGGAAGTTTGGAAAGCTTTGTGAAGGGAAGGGACGCAGCCTGTGTGTGTGGCTATCCCATCCCCTCTCTCGTCTCGCTCTCTAAGTTAGAGGAGCCTTGGGGATTTGAAGTTGATGCCACGGGAAATGACTATCATGGCCTACATTAAGTTATGGCATGCTTAAAGTAGCTGCATCTATTGTAGTAAATTATTATGTTATTGAAGTCGCGGATGCATCCTCAAACTGGCTGGAATAGCGTTGTTGCCTTGGATTATTGTTGACTGGATAACACCGATAAACGTGGGCACGGAGATGTCAAAGTAGCCTAATTCAGGTGCTTGGAAAATGTTGGCGAAATCATCGGAAGATGAAGGTAGGGAACTGCAACATTGCACGACATCGCACGATTATGAATAGTGATCATGTTGGCTCATACCAAAATGTGTTAGCGACTTGTCATCTTAGCAAAAAAAAGCTGCTTGTTTACCTGTGGTTCATGTGATGGGATGTCTTGTCTGCCTTCATGCCTCATATTTGTTCTGTCCCACCCAAACACGTATTCTTGCTTCATTTGGGTTAAGCAAATAAGCTCATAATCAGCCACGCAAGTCCCAAATGTTTAATTCACTACTATCATAACAGCATTAGAATAGGAGACTACCATTCGCTTGACGTCACCCGCTGTTGGCTGGAAACGTTAACAGAAACGTTACGTGTTTGTGCTTTATTTTTTTATTAACGGCTTAAATTTCAGACTTCAAAAAAATATATATATTTGCTGGCTTATCTTACTGGTGTTATAGACCCCTATATTAGGTCACTCCTTCATTTCCACTTTAAACTACTATCTTCTTTTTTTGTTTTATTTACTTACACAACCACTAAAACACTCGTTTTGTATTTAGGTAACTCCTTCAACCACTTTTAAAAAATGAGATTTGTAATAGTCACAGATAGGTTTTAAACTTGATGTATTTGCAGAGAACCCAGCTTGTTTTGCAGAAAACCCCACACACCCCTTCTTATGTTCTATACTTGAGGCCTGCAGCTTTCAAGGTGTCTGAATCGCATTACCTGTCACTAGACCCATGGCAGTCACGTACAGCAAGCACTTTGTGGTGTCCTGATGTCTGAGCCCCATCTCACGGAGGCATTCGAAGTCCAGCTTCAGCTGTAAAAGTCAAGCCACTGTACAGCATGTCACTGTGGACTGGAGACCCTGAGGGAGCACCTATCAGCACTATTGGAGACATGGTTACCAGAGTCTCAGAGAGTGTGAGTGGAACGGAACCTGCTGGCCCGTGTTCTGGAACTCAACTGTGCTCTGAGCTGTGACTGGCTTGGTGGTCACCCATATTCCCTTGGCTGTCTGCTGTGTTTTCTCACCATGAGCTCTAGACACTGGTTTGAAATACCTACACACATAGGACACATTTTAATGGCTCTTATAATGGCAATTTTAATGGCATTTCATTTAAATCCCGACTGGGGTACATTACCAATACATTTACATTTACAAAGTGCAGCATCCTCATTTGTGGGGCTAATTGAAGACAGTGGCAAGAGTCCAACCAAATCAAGCGTCCTGTAGAGCCAGCCGAATCACATTGACCTGGGCGAGTAGCGGATGTCTGAGATCGAGAAACCAATAAATCCAATAAAAACACCTAATAAATCACCAACACTAGCTGTTGAGACCAGGGGAGAGCCACGCGCGGCCCCATGGCTACAGAATGAAGAATTCAGTTTGTGGATGCTGAGGGACACCTGCAGAGTACTACATACAACAGTTGGGCTTCGCACAATTAAAGAAATGCTAAGAAAACAACAGGAAAGTAGCCTACAGTCCCTCTGCACAGAGCCTGAGCCTATGATATAAGCTTACTGTCACCAACATTATACAGTAACTCTCTAAATCTGTTGTTACTTAACCGGGCAAATACACCGGCCGCGACAAGAGCGAGGCGAGTGACGGAAGTAATTGACTTTGTATGGAGTCGCGCAACAAAAGCGATTCTGGAGACTGGAGGCGATTCGCCGAGAGCGACAGTTTGTAGTTGAACTCTTGGGAATGTTATGCAAATGAGCTATGACGCGGTTCAGCGACAAGGCGCGACAGCCAATGACTGTATAGAGAGGTCAGTGACCACAGCCAATGGGAATGTTTGAATGCTTGCGTTCTGCTTGTAACGGACATACTCTAGTCCCTTCAATCGCTCGTATCGCTTGCTGCTGCACAGAAGCGATTCTCTGTCGCTTCAATCGCGTCGTGGCCGGTGTATTCGCCCCGTTAGGCTGCCAGTAGTGTCATGTCAATGTTATGATATAGTTGACTCCTTTCAGCAAAGCTAGAACGGGCCCATCGGCAGGCCCATCTCTACAACGAGGCTATAAGAAAATTGTTGGTACTTTGCTAAACTTTTTTAGGGCTTTTCTGCTGTTATTTTTGGACAGGACAGTGGAGGAGAGACAGGAAGTGAGTAGAGAGAGAGAGATGGGGAAGGATAGGCAAATGACCCAGGCCGGAATCGAACCTGTCGCCGGATAAGTAACCCGGTGCCATAGACCACGGCAGGGCCGTACTTTGCAAATCTTGACTCAAATTTTCATGGATTTGGAGTTGCTGTGACCTAATGATTTGGCACTTGGTCTTTGGGTTCAAATCCCACCATGACCAACAGGAAGAAGATGTATCGCTACACCTTCATCCATGTCTTCAAGGCACCCAACCCCACATTGCTCCAGAGACTGTGACCAACACCCTGAAAGTGTGTAGCTGCAGTGCGACTGGATGAAAGCATCAATTAAATGTAATTCAATGCAATATAGGGGAGGTGACAATTTACAGCAGGTAGGCCTATCTTTTTTTTAAGTATAGGCTATTTGAACATTGTGATCAGAAAAACGTGACTCTAGCTGCAAGATGTCTAGCCAAACTGGGTGGACAGATCAGAGACAGGTATCAATGTTAGCTTATGGAATCTCATAAATAGGCATTATATAGCCTAACCGCTCTGTCAAAAGGCACTCTTGGCACTGCCCTCATTTTTGTTCTGGCTTCCAAAATGCCTGCTGAATCAGGTTGATGGAGTTTTGACAAGGTCTCCTGCTGGCGCTCTGCAAATATCCAGGGGCAGTTTTAATAGCTTTTGACAGGTAAATCAAAGATCAAGATGAAGTGCTGGACTGAATGGCAAAGGGTTTATTAATTACAGGGGCAGGTGAGTACTGCATACCGTAGCTCTGAGGCAAAAATAGCAACTCGCCTTCCAAGCGACATGAATTCTCATGACTCCTAACGTTAATGAAGCAGAATGCTGTCTGTGCGGGGAAAACACAATCGGAACATTCTTGAGACACACACACTAGACTAAAATGGTTAAAAAGTAATGAGATGGTAATGAAATGATTGGAGGATTTTGTGATTGCAATGTCCTTCAGCTAAAAACGCAGTATTCGCCATTACTAGAAATGGTCCTGCATTGGCCTATCAAATTTGGCAATAGGCAGCAAAGTTTCAATGAGCAGCATAGTTGCAATACCTACACTGTCCACCATCCTACACAGTGCACCTTTAAGATAGCAGATAGCAGAATACAAGATAGGCGACTTGGGAGCACTGCCTGATACTCATATTTAAAGGGACACTGTGCAGAAAATGGTCAAAAAAAGGTAGGCCTACTGCAACTATGCTGCTCATTGAAACTGGGCTGCCTATTGCCAAATTTGATCTTTACATGAAAGTTTACTAAGTAATAAACAAATATTTTCTAGTATGGTCCAAGTACAGTCATTTTTGCAGCTATTTTTGGAAATTCAAAATGGCTGACCATGGAGAAGATCCCCCTTTTCATGTATAAAAAGAGCAAATTTTCCAGTCATAATGAATACTTAGAATTTGATGCTCTGGTGGTATTCATGAAAAAGGTAACAAGTGAATGGGCAGCATGAATTCTGGAAATAAACAACTACAAATCTCACACAGTGTCTCATGTCAAAACCTCAAGAGTTAACCCATTAGCCCTATTTATTACATTTTTTCCTTTAGTAAAGAAATTGTACGGAACACTACAGTACAGATTATTCTTTATCATATATTCAAAGTGAATACACATACACTGTTGCAATGAGGCTCCAGAAAGGGAAACAAATGACCTATATTTGTGAATTATAGTGTAAGTAAAAAAGTCCATTATGCAGCATAATCACACACAGCCTACATTCATGTTCTCACCGTTTTATATGTTAAGGAAACAGAATGCTTCCAGAAAGCTTGGAAAGAGAACTGCGGAACATAAAACCGCTGCCAAAAAGAATTTTCCCTTGGTGGGTGTGCAGACATCTAATGCACTGTGACATCAAAGGAATTTTTCACATCGGCCAGTACGGAAGATCAGTAGCTTTTTTTTCCCCCTTTTCCTGTTAAGTATTCAGCGGTGTTTGTGGACAACAAACATGTCCCTGTTCTTCTCTGTAGTGCGAAGAAAGAGACAGGGCAAAGCACCATGCAGACATGGAGAGAGCGTATCTGTCATCAGTTGTCGTGGAGGAGACAGAGGCATCGTCTCCAGTCCTGTTGAATTGCAGTGCCATTTTTCAGGCCATCAAACTTCCTTCATGTCTGAGGCAATCTCGAGGAGCCCTGTGAAATGTCCAGTGCATGATTTGTCCTGATTTTGTATGCTCTTCTTCCTGAAAGTGTACACAAGGCTATGGTGGGGGAGCATACGAATATGAGAGTATGCGTAATGCGTTGTGTGTGTGTGTGTGTGTGTGTGTGTGTGTGTGTGTGTGTGTGTGTGTGTGTGTGTGTGTGTGTGTGTGTGTGTGTGTGTGTGTGTGTGTGTGTGTGTGTGTGTGTGTGTGTGTGTGTGTGTGTTCGTGTGTGTGTGCGCGTGCGTGCGTGCATGTGTGTGTGAAGACAGAACAACATACTATTTTCCTCTGAAGGAGTCTCTAGCCAGCACTTTTTATGGCCAGTAAGGGGGTGGGGGGTTGGGACATGGGGGGGTTGGGCGTTGGGGTTAACATGATTCCATCCAAACACATATCCATCTATAGTACTTTAGGTTTTAACTCTGCTGATGCTTAACTCATTCAAGTGCACTCCCCTTTCTTTTATGTTGACTAACTCCAGAGGGAGACGCATTGGCCCGGTCTTGCCCGCATAGACATGTTTCCTTTTTTTCGCCCCTTCAGCTTCCTGACTGATTATTGCCTTCCGAAGTAAAGCAGACCAACCTTTCTCCCCCGAACATAAACACACATGGTGTGGATTTGTCTCATAAAGCCACGCATTCTTTGCCATCAAAACTGTTATGGAGACAGCATTATCTCAAATTCTACACCAAATGTTGTATTTATGTCTGGGGGTTTCGAGACAACTTTATAAGGGAGCTCTGGAGCCAACAAAATGACAAAACACTTTCTAAAACTCGGGCTGCACCCCCAAAACAAAATACACAGAGAGAAATAGAAACAGAATGGAAAATATTTTGCTTGGTCATAACCCTTGAAGTGAAATGTGTGGACCATGCCCAGAAAAGAGTTGTCGTCGTTACATTGTCATGTCTCCAACACATTATTGTTTTGCTCATCTGTGCACAACAGATAACCTCTGTCAGACATGTCTGCTTGTCTGTCTCAGTTAAGCTGCGGGTAGACCAGAGACGACCTATGCGACCCAGGTAGCTGAGGTCGCTAAAGAAGTTTTGCCATGAATTTGCTTTATTCGCTCTGGATTTGACATTGACATGTTTGATTTAGCTAATCACATAACGATTCTGGCTTGACAACCTGGGATATTCAGAGATATGAACGTTCTAATTGGTTTTTGCCAAACCACGCCATTGCTCCTTTCCATAATAGCTTAGCTTTAATCGTTGAAATTAACTCTGGTCGCCCAGGTCGCTTCGCTCCTGGCGAATTCACATTGGTCGCTTCATTCGCCTACCCTCCATGTAGAGAAATAATGACTTCCGCTACTCAGGTGGCGTAGGTCGCGCTTGGTAAACACATAGCTTTATGGTTTTTTGAGGAGTTAACACTGGCAGAGAGATTTTCAAAGCAGGTAAGGCACTGCTATCTGTCAATGGCAAGGAAAAGGATTCTCTCAAAGGAGTTAAATATCATCACATTTTGAATATGGAAAAGGGCTATGGTGTTGTAAGTTTGTTAGTATGCTTCCGATATGGAAATATTAAAACTCATTTGTTGGTAATCAAAACTTTATCATTAACAGAAATGCCTTTTGGTGCCTTTGGGTGACTTTGGGTGTGTATTGATCAAAATATTGGGCCGTCATGGATAACGTTGCCAATTCAACACCCGAAGGTTGCCAGTTCAACTCCCGACCCGCCAGGTTGGTCAGGGGAGTAATACCAGTGCTCTCCCCCATCCTCCTCCATGACCGAGGTACTCTGAGTAAGGAGCGCACTGCTCCCTTGGGATGCCATTGGGGGCTGCCCCCTTGCAGGGGTGAGGCATGAATGCAATTTCCTTGTGTGCAGTGTGCACTTGTGTGCTGTGGAGTGCTGTGTCACAATGACAATGGGAGTTGGAGTTTCCTATGGTGGGCTTTCACCTTCACTTCACTTTATATATCTGGTCTTACTATTCTAAAGGCGATTAAGCGGTGGTATAACACAATATAGGACTACCATTTGTAATTTATATAAAACAATATAATCTATATTTTATTCATGGGGTGACATATGGGATATGCCCTCCACTAAGGAAGAGAAAAAAATATCGTGGAGCCGTTTCAATCAATGGACACTGTCTGAATACCTAGTTAACTTGTGCCATAGTCCTGAACTGAATTGCAGAAGGAAATAGTATGAAGCTACACTAGGCGCATGGAACTATTAGGTCCTTTATCAGTCCAGAAACATTTCATATAAAAATGACCAGGGGAATTTTATCCGTAAGAAAGCTCATTCATTTTTTATATAGGCTAAATGGCCTCCGACTAAGAAGGTAAAGATATAGAGCAGTGAATTAAAATGAGGTAATGCTGTATGGCATCTGTAATGTGTGTAGTTTGTTTGAGATTGGACTGATCGAAATGTAATTTTTATTCTCTCATCACTGGGAGGTAGGCCAACCAAGATTATTGAGTCCACTACTAAGGGTAATGGTCTATGATCACACTGGCTTTCCAATGAGCTCATATGCTACAAGCAGAGTATGGAAGCCATTTTCTGCCTTGAAAAAAGGGGAAAAACTATGCCTGAATTTTTGTATTCAAACTTTATTTTTCATGAATTAAGACATTTTCCCCACACAGAAGTCTGCTCTAAACCTTTCGCAGAAAATAAGAATTAGATTAGATTTTTTTTGTGGGTGTTTTTGTCTGCATGGATTACATTTGACTGGAACTAAAGTCATTCAGATCAGATCAATTGTGCACATCCACTTAAGTTATTCCACATTTAACTACATTTTGGTCTGCATACTTTCTAGAGAAGGGCACCAGGTCTGGGACAGAGGGGGCAGTGTTGTGTTGTGTTGGGCTGCTCTGTTGTGTTGGTCATCAGTCTGCTTTGCTCCTTACTTGGGACAGACAGCCAGAAGCACTTCAAGAGACTATTTGAGGAGGATGCAAGCACTGAGCCTGTCTGTTCATACGTAGTCCCTTCAGTTCACTAAATAGGCTACATTGTGTGTAATTATTAACAGGACTCTTCAAGCGAGTTGACAAGTTAAGTAAGTGAAATTACTTGTGTTAAATAGACAAGTGTGGCCGGGTCATTTGGAATGAAAGGCATTGCGTGGCTTTTGATCACAGGTTGCCCGTCACTTCACATAGTTTTTATGAGGACTGAGAAGCATACAGACGTATAATGGACAAAATCCATGGCACAAGCATTTGAGAGCCTTCATTTTTATCCTTTTAAGGCTGGCAGCCAGTGATGAACAAAAAATGTTTAAAAAATACTGTTTCAAACATCATTAACAGAGGCCCCCATGAATTCTCTTCTCCGGCAAAAAAAACACAGATGTATTATAAGCAAGCAGCTTGCTCTCAGAGGTCTTTGTTAAATATCCCTTATGCATTCTACTGCAGAGGAAGGAGGAAGAAAAAGCAAGCTACTAAGTATAGTCGCTTAATACAAAATAAAGAAGACAGCTACTCAGCCTGACCTCATGGAAATTAGAGGTATTTGGGTGGCGGCCATTGTTCAAATACAATTGTTATCGACTATGCCATTTGTGTTACGGTGATTTGAACATTTAAATAAGTGCCGTGGCTTGTTTTCACAACAACAGGAGGCACTATGATACAGCGCTGACCTGCAGCGTTAAAAACAAAATACAAACGTAGGAGTAGGTAAAAAGGTGCAGTGTCGACCACAGCACATAATGAGTTTTTAACACACACACAAAAAAATTCACCTTGAGCAATGGATGTGGAAGCTCTGCTTAGTAATGCTGGCTCATAATTCTTGCCAGATCCATCTAAATGGCGTTTGTATTTCCCATCATGCATTGCCCTTTTTACATGCTACCAATGAAAGGAGCATTAGCCGTTTTTGTTGCAGAATGCATTTTGGAGATGATTAACTATCTCCCTTTTTTGCCTTATTAGGGCATTCCCTTGAAGCCATCTGCCAAGCACGATTGTGTTCAACCACTGAAGCCATTTCATGAGAAAACTCATTTTCGCCCTCTTAATTATTTTTCATTACAGTGGCACTGTGGAGTAGATTGGAATTGGCCAGTGATTGCTCAGGCCTGAGCGGTGTGAACAATCGCAATGCATCAGTTTAGATGAAGTGTGACAAGGAGACATCACGGCACTCCGCCGCGACCATTAGGTTGCTTCCTCCCACCTTGATTATATAACACAAGGTCGAGTCTGTGACCTCTCTTGGATGAGAGACATTTCTCTGCATGGAGGTGGCCTGAGCTTCTCCCTGCACAGCAAGCATACAGTATACAGTCAAACAGCAAATTCATTCACTGTGTTGTGTTGTGCATTGTCACAGTAAGATTTCACAGACTGCTGGTGACAGGAGAAGACCAAGAAGCCAGTACTTTCTCAGATACAGTGTAGTTGCTGTTGATCTAGTATGTCATTTAGTGAAAAAGCTTTTATGGAGGCATTGTTGTAGCTTGTCACACTTGATGTGTATGGCTCTTAAAGGAACACTACCCTACAAAGGCAAAGTGCAGTAACTACATATTTTGTCAGCATGGCCGTAGTTACATTTGAGGTTCCCGAGGTCCGGACCTCGCTCATTTCGTCCGAGATTTTTTTTTTTTAACGCCAAATATGCCCAAATGAATCAAACACACAAAACTCAAAACCTCTGTGAAACGTGCTTTGCAAATAGTGATTAGTGGTCTATGAGTTCTATTTTGCCTTTGTGTTCTGTTTGTGCAAGTGATTCATTAATAGAGAGATAGCAGCCTACACAGTAACGCACCATCAGGAACGTGGCCATTAAGCCTGCCCACGCTGCGCTTGGGCGCTTGAGACGTCTCCTATAAAGCCAAGCGTTTTAAAACAGTGGCCCAATAGGTGGATGTCTTTCACAACTTTGTGAAACCGTTTTAACTGAGTCATTATTTGAAAGAACCAGCCATTGGGTTCTACTTGTAAATCGGAAGGTCTGTAATAAGCGACAGAAAAGGACATAAAAGGAAGTCACCAGAGCGTCTTCAGATGTGGATTTTTACCTGCTTATTTGGTCAAGTGACAAGATTAACGTTTCGAGTTGTCACGACTTCTTCAGAGTCAATCACAGTAAAATGTCCTCATCTGAAGATGTTCTGGTGTCCTCTGTTTGCACTACTAGGCTTATATTTTTTTCCCATGCAATGAACAAGCGCGCCTTGCGCGCGAGTGGTGCGAGTCGTGGAAGAGAACGCAATTCAGACATCAAACAAGCTTGCTTGAGACACAGGTCGCCAACATGAATGCACAGTTTTAAAACAGTAGCATAGGCATATGCATAAGGCGTTATGAGTAGGCTATCGTCTTTGACAACGTTGGCATTTGATAACTAAGTCACTATCTGTCATAAGCCGTCATTTGGTTTTAGATAGGCTATTGGAAAAAAGACAGACTGACGCCATCAGCTGCATAAAATAACCAATAAACATTCAAACTGAAGCTCAGCTAAAAGCAGGCTGTCAGATCAAAATAATTTGATTGTAAATTGGAGGGGTTATTATTGCCTGTGTTGATAGACTTTCGTCTTTCGCTTTTGCGTGTACAGAAATACTACTAAAAAAAATAATAATAATAACAAGCGTGCAGGCGATGCGAGGAAAAGAATGTTCAGCTGACAAGACGTTAGTTTTACATAGGCATGTAACAGGCAGCAGGCTCCACAACAACCACGCCACAGTCCTTGTTGCCTATGTCAACTTCAAGAAATCATTTGGTAAGTGAAAATAGGCTACTGTTTTTTTTGTTTTTGCTGTACTACCGTTAAAATAGTATCCAAATGAAGAAACATATTCGTGTAGCTCGTGGGACTGTCTACCGACTTCAACGGATATTTTGACTCATTTGGCCACTTTGTCATTAGGCCTAGCCTATGCCCATAGCCTACTTTAAGATGGTAGATTAATAATCATATTGACTTTATTGTATTAGGTCAGTGTTTCTCAACTTTTTTTTATGCGAGGCACCCCTTGAATTCATTAAAAAAATGAAGGCACCCCAAACTAACAAGCCGTAACAGGGCATCGTATCAGATAGTAGACTAACACATTTGGAGACATCACACAACCTAGGCTAGCCTACGTTTGAAGTTGCAGCTTTCTGCGACCTAATATTGTGCGTAAATGGCAGATGAAAGATTCCAGACTAAGTAGGCTATTCATTTTTAAATTCAGACAAATATACTTATAGCCTGACATCATTTATTTATCAGCCACGTTTCCGTGGCACCCCAGGGTGCAGCACCCTGGTTGAGAAACACTGGATTAGGCTATGGGTTTAAATTGGAGGGACCTTTAGATATGAATGTGTTTAAAGTTTCATGTTAATTTTGATATACCCATTCCACAGAAAACGAGTCACAGAGAGCAGGGCAAACATGTCCAAGAGATTAAAACAAAACACCATGGATGCATATAAATATATGAAGAGTTCAGATGCAAAACCCCCTAACTCCATTTCTGAAGACCTGAACTTCTATATTTTTAGAGAACCCAGTTGTTGGTTTGGTTTACATTTATGTACTTGATAATACATATAAATAGTTATATTACATAAATAAAATAAAAAATATGCAATTTTGATAGCTTTGTATTAAATAAAAATGAATTAAGATTATTTTATGAAAAGGCACTTAGGGGGTTTTGCATCTGAACCCTTCATATGTATTATACATAAACATGTAGGCCTATAAAAATGTACTTTTTTAACAAATATATTTTTAAAAATTAAAAAATTTCGGCGCGCGCTGTGCGCGCGCATTTTGGACCTCGGTTAACCCAACTTGCTGGCTACGGCCATGTTTGTCAAAATTGAGTTTGTTCGGAAAATTTTCTTCATAACACCTCCTTATCTTGTTACAAGTCCTTCTGGTTCAAATGTGTACCGTTTTAGAGACTTTACTTTAACAAATGTGTAGTAACTACAATATCCAACTTAATACCAAAACTTTGGAGGTATTTTTCCCAGTTTCAATGTGGGCGTAGTATACTTTGTAGGGCAGAGCAGTCCACCTTATTTCATGAAATTGTTCACATTGTTTTTTATGTGTTTGTTTGCAATAGTTTGACAGTGTAGTGAAGCAATATTTAACTCATTTTGACCTGAAAGCGCCAGCTAAAAAGGACAGTTTTTGCCTATGTGGCGATATTTATACAGGCTCCCTTTAGACCACATAACAGTGAAACACCCCCTTTTACATCCCCAATGTGTATTTAATGTACTTAACAAACATAGACAAATGTAGGCCTACTTATAAAGTACTGTAAAATGAATGTAAAATTCACCAGACTGCAAAACGGCTACCATCTAGTAATAACTTGTGACTTGATTCTAATGGTACCATTTACTTCCAGTGATTTTGCCGAGCTATGCTAATAATGTCAGTCTAAGTACTGAACACACTGAGAAGAAAATTATATTCACATTAATGTGTCATACTTTGAATACTGCAAATATGTGAAGACTGAAAAAGGCTGGACTGTTCCTCGAAGCTGAGTCAGAATGTAATGGATTTTTACACTTAGGTACCAGGTACTTTTATTTACACATTTCATTGATAGACATTTTTATTCAAAGCAACTTCAGATATAAACAACAGGATACAATGTGTGGGAAGAATACAGAGTAGACTAACTGCACGTGACAAGGGTTAGTTTGTTGTGAGGAGAAACTGTCTCGGAAGAGTCTTCACACTCCACTTGAAGGTTGAGAGAGATGACTCCGCTCTTGAAGCAGCTGGTAGCTTGTAGCACCAGACCCTATCCTGTGGGACTTGGTTGGATAGTGGGCTGCACAGCTTGTGTGTGACTGATGTTGGCATTAAGACTTTTTTCCTGACTGTTTGTCTGCTATATGCTGGAAAGGCCTTTTTCAAACCCCTTGCTATATTCTTGGCTGCATTGCCAATCAATACAGTGCTGTCTGTCTATAAGCAGCCAGCCTAAGATGGAAGTAAGATCCAGTCATTCTTTGTAGCTGTGCTGCATTCAATGGTCTTCTTGCACGTGTCATGGGAACCAGGATAATGAAAAAAGAAAAACATGGTGGAAGGGTGGGGGGAGAGTCCATGACTGACTGCTTTCTGTGAAACCTGAAAGCCCTCATTGAGAGGAGTAATGCCTGGAACATTGCAGCCTCGCTCAACCACCTTAAAATAATGTGTAATAGATATTGCTGGAAATCTACAAAGTCTGCTTCTGCTCCACTTCAAACGAGGGGGGGATCAGAAGAGAGGGGTCCTCTCATGCATGGGAATATGCGCCAACTTGCACCTGAACACCGGATTGCTCTGAAATCCTGGGGAATAGGAACACAGGGGATGGAAAACATTCCAGACATATTTGTGTGCTGAGTCGTGTAACAACCAGCCAGCCCACGGTGGGCACTGCCCTAGCTTGGTTCATGGTCTCCACATACTACAATATACCCTCACTCAGTCAGTTGTGATCTCTCCACATATACTGTACTTTTTAAAAAAAAACTTGATTTCTGCATGCAACCGTGTACAAACAGGTGCACATAATTGCAGCAGACCTATCACAGCACCACACACTACACTTAAGGTATCATGTGAGGGCAGATAGCCAACAGGCCTCTCATCAATATTTCCACCATTGTTTTGTCACTATTTGACCACGACTTCAAAATGGAAGCTTGGAAGATTGTAGAAATTTGATGATCTATGGTTGTGTCAATATCGCACCGTGCACATGGGTCTGTGTACCCTGTTTTCCGGTGTGCTACCACACGCAAAATTGACATAAAATATGCATGACAGCATGCAGTAAGCATATCCTGGGCCTTATTGCTTCTGTTTGCTTTGTGAGTCAGAGCAATGATGTGCATTTGCAGTCAAGTGGAAACTGGCCACAAGTATGATGAACACGAGTTGACCAGAGATAACTCGGTGCTTGGGCCCATCGAGAGGAAAGCAGAGGACCTCGCCTGTACCCTCATTCCCCTCCTTAACCCGCATTCAGTGGAGGTCACCGCTCCGATAGTGAGTTGTGACACCAAGGTCGCGGTGAGGGCAAGGCTGAATAGCCACCACCGCCAGCCTGCCGTCCCACATGCGACTGTAAGAGGCCCAATAAAGAGGAGGCGGCGGCGGCTGTGACAGCGCAGCCAAACCATTTATTACGCTGACAACTGGTGAAAGAGCGAGAGAGGATCCATCCGGCCTGTAGCTAATGGAGCAAATTACATGCTTTGGATGCAGCGTACTGTAGCAACATGCACTCGCTTTGCCAGGTATGCCCAATATTAGCGACATATGCTTGAACCCCAATTACCGTCTTGTAGCCTACCGGCAGAGGTGGAAGAAGTACTGACGTTGTGTACTTAAGTAAAAGTAGAAGTACCCTGCGAAAAAAATACTTAAGTGAAAGTAAAAGTTGTACACCAAAAATGTACTTAAGTAAAAGTCCCAAGTACTAACTTTTAAATGTACTTTTTGAGTACAAAAGTACAAGTAGGCCTACTCGCGCAATGGTTGTCTGTCTCCTACTTGATCCAATAGGAAAAAGTTTCTGCAACAGTTTTCGGTTATATTTGAACATGACTATGGAGTCCTGTTAATGTTTTTTAAAGTATCTTTTCTGTCTGGGTGTCAGTTTGGAAGAGGGACTTGGTCCCGCCTCCCTGCCCGCAGCTGAGGCTACTCAAATATCCACGAAACACAACAGGAAAACCTTGGATAAATGTAACTAGTAACAAAGTCTTCTTCTAGAAATGTAAGAAGTAGAAAGTACAAGTAATTGTCAAAAAATGTAATTGAGTAAAAGTAAAAGTCAGAATTTTAATTTTTACTCAAGTAAGTACAAATTCCGGAAAAAAACTACTTAAGTACAGTAACGAAGTAAAAATACTTAGTTACGTTCCACCTCTGCCTACCGGTGATTAGATCGTTTTGCTACTTTAAACACCCTGGCGTAGAGGGTTACTACTGATCTCACCACGACAGCGCAATACATGACCGTTGCCAGGTTTAGCTGGCCCAGCGGAGAAAGTCGTCTCCCCCTCCAGGCCTACAGTGTAATGAGGACCCAATTCTGGGCCCTCTCTCTCCGTGGGCCCAGAGGAACTAATGTGTTTGTCCCCTCCTGTCAGCTTCCATGAGAACATGGAGGGGGGCTACAGTACATCTTCAGGCTGGTTACAAGAAGAGGAATGAATTCATGTCAAAGCAATTTGGGTTTTAGTGGCGGTACTCTAGCCCCTTTAGCTTGGAATATTGTAATGACTTGGCAGCCAGTTCATGTTTTGGGGACATCATAAATCTGCCTATTGTGTAATTCCTTTGTAATCTCTCTCTGTGGCAGAAAACTTTGAAGGTCTGAAATTAACTTTGACCATATGGCCAAATTAAGATGTTTGATTTTTAACTGAAAATGTACCCAATTTACCCATATCGTATTCCTCTCATATTAATCAGATAATGCTTTTTCTTAAGTATATCTTCCTTTTTGAGGAGTCACACCCTCTATCATACATACCTTCTGTTTTATTCTCTCCAGGAGTTGAATATGTGATGTAGAAAGACAAACGATGACCAGAGGTTACAGCATCCAGGTGATTCATTAATTAGTTTCTCCACAACCTGATCGAGGTCATATCGTATCGCTGGTGTTTACAGGAGGTGATACACACACAAATTGGTTTGTCTGAGGATGCCCTGATGTCTCTGACAAAATAGTTTTCAATTAAATTCTGGGTCATGAAGAAGAAGAAGAAGAAGAAGAAGAAGAAGAAGAAGAAGAAGAAAGAAAGAAAGAAAGAAAGAAAGAAAGAAAGAAAGAAAGAAAGAAAGAAAGAAAGAAAGAAAGAAAGAAAGAAAGAAAGAAAGAAAAAAAGAAAGAAAAAAAGAACCATGTGTACACCTGCCTGACCTATTGCTCCTACAAACTGCACATAGTCTGTGTGATTGTGAGAGACCCCAGACTTTCCCATTTGACCTGAATTCAGCACACAATGAATCACCTACAGTCAATTGTCCAGTGTTAATTCAGCACTTAGAGAGTTCAATTTAACACTCCTCTAGATAGTCCTACTCTTATAAACGTTGAATTAACACTGCAAAATGTACCGCATATGCTTGGGCATGCCCAAAAAAAATGTGTCTCTCAGTGTTACATTTGTAAACTGCATTCCAGTTTTCCTCTTTTATGACAAAGTTTCTAAATTGGGTGATGCAATATCTGAATAGCTTCCCACTAGAAGACACTTACAGAAAATAGGCGTTTTTTGTTGTCTCCTCCTGGAGGACTAGATGCAGGCCTCTGTTTAAGTGCTTTGGCTGTATTGTGCTGTATTGTATTGTATTGTAGTGTCTGCAGAGAGCCACGACTTGTGTGCTTTACTGAAAAAGCGGGCCACTCACTCCATCATCAGTGAAATCCCCGCAGTGCAGAATTCACTTGTATATTAACAGCACTCCATTCAGCCCTTATGTTGCCTGTCAACTTTGGGAGCTAAACATGTCTATCTTTCCCTAGCTAGAAGATATGCTCAGAGGAGAGAAAAAATGGCTTCTATTCTTCTTTTCTGTCCTTTTCTTTTTTTTTATCCAGATATCCTTTGTTTTCCTCCTCCCCTCAGCTCTCTGCTGACCGTAAGCCATTGTAATCACAGGGGTGAGTGGGCTGCTGCTTTATGTATTATTGAGAGATAGATAGGAGTGTGGTTGAAGGGAAAGAGACAAGAGGACTACGTCTTCCGTAGTAATTGAAATAAAAAGCTGCCGTTTTTTAGTCCCGTATGATCCATTTTAAGATCTAAGATCTCTCCCACTTACATGCCAATTTGCAACCAAATGTATTTTCAGTGATATAAAGTTCTAAAATCTATTTATCCTTGTTTAAACTAATTTAGGAATACTTCATTGCCTGATTTTGGGGGATTTGCTAAGAGGATTGACTTGCATTACATGTTGCATATTGCATGATAGAGGAATCTCAAGTGGCAAGAATCCTGCAGGCAATGTCTATGCAACAACGCCGTGCAGAGTATAGTGCAATACAGTACGCTGACACATTGTTAAATCGCAGCGAACACAACACTACAGGTGTATTCCAGTTGTTAACATGAATATATGTACTTGTCTCTGAATCCAGGCACCACCAAAATTGATTTTAAAACAAACAATTGTAGACAGACTAGGTCAGCAGGTGTGTTCCATCACACGTATAAGAGCCCTGAGCATGATTCATGCACCACACATGACCCAGCTTCTCTGTGGCTGTGCTCGTTATCTAGGCTGCTCGTACTGTAGTGTGCTAGCTTCACAAGACTTTCTTCAAATACTGAACGGAGGAAACACACCTATGAAGAAAGTCGGGTTAAGTATCAGTGCAAATATCCATTTGTGCAGTCAGCCATGCAGACTGCTTTGCCATTTGGTTAAAAAAAATGCACAATATTCTTTAACATCCATACTTGAAAAAGAAATGTTGAAAACTTTATGTGTCTTGCTGAAATAAAAGACCTAATTGACTTATATTTCTTCTAAATTGATATTTCCCTTACTATCTGAGTTAGTAAATGTTTTTTTAAAGTAGTTATTTGATGTATTTTCAATGCGTTCTGACAGCTTCTCTTTACTTAATTCACTGGAAATTTACATAAAGCTGACCTATTCTTTTCTGTCTCTTCCTCAGTATGCCCCCTCATTCCTATTGTTCTCTCCTCCCATTCTGTCGACGCTGCATACAGAATTGAGATATATTCAGCTGAAACATCACAAGGAATGTCAGAAACACTTCCTTACCTCACCAACTCTGCCACTTTCTCACTGAAGAAAAGGAGAACTTGAGACCTGTAAGGGAACATAAGTCGTACGTATTTTCTAAAAACACATCCAAATTTCCATCCACCCCACATTTAAAAATATGGACATAAAGAATGACACCCTCAACTCAATCTAAACACACCAATAGACCAAATATTTCATGGTTCACCTGGACGTGCCTGAGGGGATATCCCAGCATAATATGAAATCCAGGTGCTGCTACTTGCTGGGGAACATTTTTATTATGACTGTCCCAATACCACATGTCTGTCAACATTTGTGTAGCAGAATGAAGGAGCTTTCTGGGATAAATGTTGATAAGTGATGATAATATAGTGGGCATTGGCCGAAGGGGTTAGAAATTACAGGAGAATACAGGAAGGATGCGGAAGATGGGTCAAAATTACCGGGGAAACCTTGGGAAAACAGCCAGCATAGAGTATTCCCCATAAAATAGGTTTAGCGGTTATGTTGGCTTTGTCTGATTTTTTTGTGGGACTACCCTAACCTCTGAAAACACGACAAGTAGACTACTTTTGTGCAATAGGCAGTGAATTCCACAAAATATTTTTTTCCTGAGAGAGAATTACAGTTTTCCCTTTAAGTTTGAATATCATAGGCTATATTAAGTTAGCCTACAGTTGATTGGAGAAAAGTAGAGTAAATTAGCAGGTTAGTATTGAGTATCTTTAGCTTATTGGTGGTTTGAAACAGTTTTTACTGTTTACTAATATTGTCTGACCAAAATTATGAAAAAGTATAGCCTACAGTAAATATGCAACATGCACAGTTTCAACTTAAGTACAGTTGAAAATGCAACGGGCACAGTTTTGGTCCTCAATTAAAAACGGATGATGTCTTCACATGCCCATCTTTATTTTTACACCACAATCTTCAAATCCATTACACTGGAATATAGCACACAACAACATCTAGAATGTTTCCAAGTAGAAGCACTTATGCATGCACAGATCAGGTGGTGCCTTGCAATTACCTACGGTATAAACGACAGAACAACAACAGAACAGTATTCTCACCTCTTTGCATAGCTGTCAAAATACAGACAGATCTACGCTGTGCCTGTGTGCCTCGCCACCTTCGAGAGAAGAAGGTGACTCATAAAGCGGCCGACACAGACACAGAGGAAGACTCTACGAGGTGGAAATTTGAGAAACCCCAATCCCCCTGGCTCAGCCCAGTGATGGATGTGCCATCATGGACCTTTACATCCGCAAAGCAACCCCATAAACATGTCATTTCCCAAATAAAAGACAAAAGGAAGACTGTTTTACTGGATCCGTCTGAAGGTCCTTTTTTCTCTCAAGTATACGACCTTACGGCTCTATCAGTCAAGTGGCTCCACGCACTTGAAGCAACTGGAGAAGCGATTAGAAAGTACAGTTCAGATGTCGTCATCAACTACATCAATCATCACTCAGAGTTTTCAGAACAGCAACGGAATGCATTTCCTGCGGTGCCAAACCTTCTTCTCTTGAAAGAAAGAAAGAAAGAAAGAAAGAAAGAAAGAAGAGAAGAGAAGAGAAGAGAAGAAAGGAAGACCTGTAATGTTCCTCGTCACTCCAGGGCTACACTTCATTTTCAGACCTCTGTTAATCTAATTGGGTGCTAAGTATTAAACGGTATGCACTGTAACAACAACATTATGTACTTGCACTGTATGTTCTAGCTAGGGTTAAATATTTACAGTAGGCTGCCAAATGAAGTTTTACCTAGTATTTCATACATATCTCCTTGCTACATTGTGGATATTGTTATTTGTGCCGGGATCACAGAATACTCATTCCCATGCACACTTGCAATCCCCAGTTGTGTGGAATATTATCTGTTTGTTTTTTTGTTTTTCTATTGTCAATGAAATGTCTGTTCAACTGCTCTCTAGCAGACACCAGGACCACAGACCACAAACACAAGGCTGTGTGAGTGCACACACATACACACATACACACACACAAGCACGCACGCACACACGCAAACACGCACACATGCGCACGCACGCACACACACACACACACACACACACACACACACACACACACACACACACACAGACTTCATGTCTCAAACACGCACACACACACACACAGAACATACAATACCTCTGTGTTTCCGTGGACAAAATATCTCACTCCTCCTCATAACCTTGCTTTGATGACCTTGCTGTCTTACCCTCCCCTCATCTCCTCCCCTCCCCTCATCTCCTCCCCTCCCCTTCCCTCCCTCGACTCCCTGGCAGCACAAAACTGTTTAAAGGTTCCTGCCGACTGTGGCAGACTGTTGTGTTGAACGTAGTGTGTCCTGTGTGTAATGCTGGATCGATAACAGGGCCCAGCCAAGCACTTGGGCACCTTTGGAGCCACTGAACCCATGCTAGAAGGGTTAAAGGAGGATGAGCGGAGCAAGGGCAGGCCTACCGCACACAAGCAGAATCCCTGATGAGCGCACAGACAGAGGGTGTACGGATTGGTGTGTGTACTCCACAAAAAAGAGATAGCAAGGCCATTCAGTCTGGCACTCCGATCAAAGGTTTTGGATGAGGGGGAGGGGGGGGGCACATATATCAAAACAGCCAAATGGACAGTTGAGGAGAGACATAACAAGAGGATGTTGAGGGGATGTGCAGAGATGACGCAATGGTCGGGGTTGGAGAGAGCAGCGTGCAGCATACAGAAATCGAAAAAGGGTGGAAAGAAATAGCTCCAAACATGCACTGATTGCCTTATTCAAGGAGAACATTCACCGTCTTGCCACAAAATTAGCTTTTAGACAGACAAACAGACAGACAGAAACCAAGGATAAAAAAAATCTAAAATATCTAATGTCTAAAAATATTTAAAAATCTAATATATCTAAAATGGATGTAAACATCTAAGTGTTTGCAATGGCAACACCGTCTGATATGATTGCATTTCGAAATGAAATATGCACACCTATTCTGTAGAAGAGCATAGTGAAAGGTAGTCATGCAGGCTACACTGTGTTTGTTTTTGTGTGTTTATCTGGCCAATTACGGTTGAAAGGCAAGGCTTTGACATTTCAAGTCGCATGTGGGTGTCTCGGCTTGGCAGCGCCTCTTGGCTTGCATGGCTTCAGACTAGTGTGGTTAAGATCACTCTTGTGGAGAGGCTGACGTGAGAGAACAAGGGGGACCTTTGTAAAAGTTGCATTGTTTTTTCTGTCTTCGCGTGCCTCTCCTCAAAAGACAATAGACCATCATTAGAGGTCGCACATGCAGCTTCTAAATAAAACAAAGGCCAGAGAACATACTCTAGACAAGGGTAGAGCTGTCTCATGGTACAGGAGTCCATTAGTCTTATAAAAAATGGAGACTGGTGTTCCAGCGCTGCAGCTCAATACTGGCTGGGCACGCTCTTCCGTACTGTATTGTAGTTCAATCTCAACCACACACTCCCAACAACAGATAAGACAAACACGCAAACCCAGTGACCCGTGCAAAAATCACAAAAGCTTTCCTTTCTTCCCCTTTATTCCTGAAAGATCTTAATGGGAACGAGTGCCTTGCTGCGCTTTTGGATTGTTTTGCTTTGCTTTGCACGACAACCTCAAGTACATGCAAGACTGCAGCAGTCCTGGATGTTCGGTCTCTGAAGAGCAAAAGAGGTGAAACCACAGGATGTAGAAGTGTCCGGGAGGCAAACTCACACCAAACTCATCCAGCAGGAGTTGATTCTAACGCCGATGAACAGCTGTAGGCCGATTTTCTTAAATGTACATATCACCGGTAGTCTAGGGGAGTCATGGGTAAGCGGTTAGGGCGTCAGACTTGGAGCTCAAACGCTATCCTCCTCCACGACTGAGGTACCTTGAGCATGGTACCTTCCCGCTGCACTGCTCCATTTTGGGCACCAATTTCCTTGCTGCCCCCTTGCAAGGGTGAGGCATAAATGCAATTTCGTTGTGTGCAGTGTTCACTTGTGTGTTGTGGAGTGCTGTGTCACAATGACAATGGGAGTTGGAGTTTCCCAGTTGGGCTTTCACTTACCAATATATTTTTTATTCCTAATCATTTGCAAGAATTTGTCAATGTTTTGACTATAATTAGTTCATTGTTTAGTAAGTGTTGATAAATTATTATCAATTAATAACGTGTTTATTGAGCTTTAAATGTATTTATTTTTTAAATAAAGTGTTAATTTTTTATACACTGTTACTACGAATGAGTTGTGAGTCATTTAATGAATTTAATGTAAATCAACGACATCTTCAAGCTCCTGTCATCCCCTCATCATTACAGCACCATTGCAAACCTTTAGTATTTAGTGTTTTTCTCACATTCTCCAAACTGCACAATAATTTGCGGTGTGGCCGTAGGCCAAGGCTAATTTTTTTCCTCCGTGCACTTTTGTTCCCTAATGTGATGTCTTCTACCTCACTCATGCAACATTTCCTTGTGCACACCGCCAGATATGGGGCCAAGATAAACGTTGCCCCGTGGAGCCCTCCATTGTGTATTAAACCAACAAGATCACACTGACGAGGTTGGAGCGACGGAGGTTGGACTGCAACAAAGAGGGGAAGCCCTCTCTTATGGATGACTGCGCATGGGGATGAAAATAGACCACGTTTGTATGTCGTATACGGTAGGAAACACTCTCACTGCTGTCATCATGCTCAGGCTAGGTGTTTGTGAAATTGCAATGAATGTTGGAGCTATGAAGTTGGCTTGAACAACAAAGTGTGGGAGAAATAAAATCAATGTTTAAAGGCATATGTTTTTTGCACGTACACACCCACTGATGGAATTAAAACTGCTAAAAGGTCAAACTAACCTTAAGATGACTACTAAACTACACATAGCTTTACCGAAGCAGGACAAACATCTGAAAGAGAGAAATGTGCATGCTGTTATGATCAAAATGCTTCTTATCTTCAAAGACCCATGTTCCTCCAGCCTTTTGTTCTCTTGGCTCCCATACTGCTTTCTCACTTGGTGTTCCTGCATTTCCTGAAAAGGCCCTTATCATGGTTTAATCTTGTCCATTTGGAAATGCTGCATTTCCTTTGTGTCCTAATTGTATTCTGGCCATTTGATGAAATGACTGGATGTAACAGCAAATTACATCACAATATTTTTTAAAAGAACGGTTAATGGCATCTTTCACAAATAAAACATAACATTTGTCATTTTAAGTCAAGATTGCGCTGAAAGCATGCATTGCTCCTTTGGGATGTCTTGAGTCTTTTGGAATGACATGTCACATAATATCCCATAGCCATTTGGTTTCATAATGCACAGAAACTGTTATTGACATTAAATGTATTTCCATAGAATTTTAGGTGCAGATCAAGCTTACTGAATTAACATAAGGCAGAAAGAAAGTGAGTTTTCACCTTTTTCCATTTTATGCTACAATGCAACATAGTTTCAAGTAACTTCGCTTGTCTTAACATTCTACAAAGGTCAAAGCGTGTCTCGCTGACAAGGAAGACTTCCTTCATTTGTGAACCTGCTTTGGAAGATGCGCAGAGACGCACCGAGGGGAAAATTCCTCAGCAGGCCCATTCATTGTCCCCCATCATCACCACTTTGGTCTGAGCTGGTTCAGACATGTTGCCCGAGATGTTTGGGGCAAAGGACATCCATTTGCCGTCTGGCCCCCTGTCACTGCCCCTGAACGTCCTGTCTAATGTAACATGTTTTGGGTTGGACTTCAAAACAACAGTAATGGCCACGGAGTGCGTCTGAGGGCCCTTCGGAGGGGGGTGGGGGGGGGGGGGGGGTATCGCTTTCCCAGCTGCTCCGTATCGGCGTGTATACCTCAGAGGGGCCGAGCACTTCACCGGTATTTTGATGTCACATAAATCATCGGCCAGGGGCCTTGACAGCACCAGCATGAGGTCGCTCTCCCGGGGTCAAGAGGGTCATGGCTTGGCCTTTTGAAGACAGGTCTGTGCAAGATGTCAAATTAGAATTCTTTCCGTCTACCCACCTCACACCGTGATTCGACATGATGCACTTCTTGGGTGAGGGTCGGATTCCATCCCTCACAATAAGAGTGGCTGCTCTGCGCTTCTGGCCCAGCTATGTCAAAAGGTAACTCAATATCAAAGTGTTTTTTTTATGCATGAAAAGCAATGTATAAGGAGAAGAAAACTGAAAAAAATGTGTTTTTATTTAAAGTTCTATTAAAATCACATAGGCCTATGTACAGTACATAACTGAAGGGCAGTCTGAGTAAAGAGTTAATAGAAGCCGACCACAGTAGTAGTAGTAGTATGAACATGTGAGGCGCCGTGCGCTGAGGGAGGTGGGGGTTGGTAGCTGCCACCTGCGTTTGGATAGACCTCCTGACTCTGGGCTCCTCGGCCAGCTGTGACCCAGTCATCTACCATGTTGTTCAGATCATTACCACCACATCTCTTTTGAAGCCCCCTCCGCTCAGCTATACCTGAACAGCTCAGAGCCAAGAGGCCAGGGCACCAGCGTAATGGGACACCACTGTAATTCTCATGCGGCCCTGTGGAAGAAAGATCTTACCTGTCCTTGTTTGTGTGTTTGTGTGAAAAATACAAAAAAACAACAACTTTGAACCCCTCTTGGATACACGGTGTGTCTCATTCCTGTGTGATTATGGTGTGGATGGGGCAGCCATGGCCAAAATGGATAAGGAGAAGGGCTATAGATCAGAGGGTTAGAGGTTTGAATCCCACTCTTCTATTCCCTACTGCCCTCCATGGCTGAGGTGCCCTTAAAGAAGGCGCCTAACTCCATAGGGACTGTAAACCATGTCAATAACTGTAAGTCGTTTGGATGAAAGCATCAGCTAAGTGAAATCAAAGTATCAGCTAAATGTTAAGCAAAAGAACCGTGGATAGTTACATATAAATATAAAGAGTGAATAAATATTTTCTGTTGTTATTAACCAGGACTGAGGTATGACTGAGCACGTCTTATGTCGCACTATTGCCAAAGTACACAGTACAGTCACTAGTCGGTTAACTGAGGTTGCCCCTCAAAACGCCAATGCACATTCTAAAGTAATACAAATACAGTTTGCCGGCTATTGTGTTGGAAACTTATAGACCTCACGTCAATCCATCACAATTTATCAGGATAAAACAGCAATAGCAACTTTGACAGTTTCAGGAAGGTTTTAGTCCATCTTGAAGACAAGCCAGTTTTGTCCTTTTGACTCTCTAAACCTATAAAGTCTCCATAAGAATGCTCTGTACAGAGAGATAAGCACAGAATCGGGTCCTCATTACATTGCATGCATTGTGTGGGGGACCTGGGGAGCGGGGCTTTCAAATGTCTTTGTCCCAGGCCAATGCCTTCGTTGGCCCTGCTTTTAATTACGCCATAATTGCTCAGACTGTTACGCAATAATTGCTCAGACTGCAAGTACATAACTTCATGATCTGTAGTCAAACGTAGGTGGCTTACCTACTGTATTGTGCAGAGTGCAGAACGTGGGAGGCTTCCTTAACAAGGACAGAGGTTTCAAACTTTTTTATTCAATCAATTGACAGGTAGTGCTGAGCGGGCAGTTTTCATTTCTGCAAACTCATGGCAATATAGGGAGAGACAGTGTTTCTTGAAGATCACATGCATTGCAGTCGCAGAGTATTTAAGCAGAAACAGTTTGATTGCTTTGCTAACAGCATGTATCTTAGTCTCTCTAGGAGAAACACCTCAACAATAAAGTAATTTGTATTAGTGACAGAGTGTATTCAGGGAGTATATACGTAAAGATGGAGAGATAAATTATTAGTCCTAGCGTCCTAGCATCGCTATAAGAGGGTATGTCCGTCCGTCGGTCCGTTGCTCCATTGGTCCGTCGGTCTGCCTGTCTGTCCATCTGAAACGCTGTCTTTAAATTGTAATTCCCTCCTGTGTCCACAAGGCGGCAGTGCATAGACGGACGCATCTTTGTCCGCCTGTCGGACTTGTATTTCCTCTGAATATGCAGGTGATTGAGGGAAAGGATGCCTGCAGGAGTGCTGCTAATACATGTCATTACAAGCAAATGCTCCACAGGCCTGTGATGTGATGTGCTCTTCCTTCTGAGGATCTACTGAGCTAATCACATACCTCTTTGTTGCACATTGCTGATGTCGTAAACCTAACAGCCCTGGTGAGTTCGAGCATGTAGGCCTACCGGTACTCATATTAATTCAAGAGAGAGAGAGAGAGAGAGAGAGAACGAGAGAGATGTGAAAATGTCAACCTTTCAACCAGGAGGAAATTATATTTATTTCAATATTAAAAATATTTCTTAATATGGATGACTGGACGCTATGCTGATTCATATTACTGTGAACAAAACTGGGATGTAGTGGCAGACAAAAGGACTAGTCAGAGCATCAGAGCAGACACGTATAAAAAAAACAGTTGTGGGAATCTTACCATGTCAGCTGGGGTGGAAGGCCATTCATGGCGGTACTGTATCGTATTTAAGGTGTGGGCCATGAATAGGAAATGATGGCATCCTTTTAAGTCCCGGTGATCTGGGAGCTGTTGAAGCTCAGGGCAATGGCAGTCGCCGCTGCGTAAGGTCAGTGGGTATTGTGATTGCACCATTTTTTGTCTCAGCCCACATCCATTTGCTCCGCAAGATGGGCTGCTTTTCAGAGACACCCAGAAGAAATGAAGTGGACAAGGGGAAATTCGGACGACTTAACCCTTAAGCCCCGAGCAGCAGTCCCCAGCACCGCCACCGTTCTGCAATCGCAACTGAAGACATTATTGAGCTAGTGAGCTGACATAACTTTAGGGGTTATAGGATTATAGTCAACATTCTGCAAAAAGTAATATGCATACATGTACAACAACTAAATGGCCAGTATACTGTGCATTGTGTTCTATGGGGATCGGTCAAAATATGTACCAATATTTGATTGTTTTCCTTGTAAATTATGTAGTTTTAGCTCGTATTGACGACGAGCCATCACTGAGAGTCCCCCATATGATATTTTGAAAAAAATTGGTTGCATAGTACTTTACAATTAAAACGATGACAAGTTCAGTGGCAATGTTTTTTTTTTATTATTATTGCCAGTTCACTAGAGATTTGTTTGTCGAGATGGAATTGTATGACTGCAAAGTAAGAAACCAACAAATATATTCAAAGACCATGTTAAGTAGTACAAACTTGAGAAATTAGTCATAAAATATCTTCCTTATCACAGCAGTGAGTGCTTCATGCGTTTGCAAGGATATGAGCACCATCATGTTTACTTGATAAAAACGAATATACAACTGGTGCTCGTCATGACACAAAGCACATCAGGGAATCATCAAATCACATTGTGGGGGGGATCGCTGTGCAAATAATTACTATCAGCACATTTATTTCACTCCTGCCCGGGTTTTAATTAAATAACATAGCGAAATTAATTAAGATTACATCCCTTAGCCACGGTGAATCAAATTACGGCATCTCCCAGTGTGTGCGTGTCCTGGAAAGTAATTCTCCTAAAGACAGGGCAGGTCATGGCTGGATTGCTAAATTCTTAGCCTTAGTCATCAGGATTTGTCGCCCTCTCTTCCCCCAAAGGCCCCTTTATGGGCTACTGGATGTAATTTGCTCTTTAATCTCCCCTATATAAATATGAAACAGCAGAATGAATCCAGATATTCGTCCAGCGAGTTGGCTGTGCTGAACACGGAACAGCCGGCTTAATGGTATAAATGGTGTTAGTCGTATAAATAAAAACTTGACCCATGGCGAAAAGAGTATCACTAGGCTACACTTTCTGAGATGATATTGATGTCGACATATTTTTTACTCACACTGCTGCCTTCCATAATGTTTTGACATAAAAGATATATCTGCAGGATGATAATAGTGTGTGTGTGTGTGTGTGTGTGTGTGTGTGTGTGTGTGTGTGTGTGTGTGTGTGTGTGTGTGTGTGTGTGCGTGCGCGCGCGCACTTGCACAGGCACGCTTGCATGTGTTCACAGGTGTCCATTTTCACTGGATCAAAACATGGAACTAGAATAATATCTGCTTCCAATAAAAAAATAAAATTGTTGAAAGTGTACATTATGTTATCTGATGATGTGAAATTATCAGTTACTTCAACCAATACTGAAAATGTTAACAACAGTGGAGGTGACAGATACTACAAACAAATGTTTGTCTCACTACTTTTAAGTCTTTTGTAAACAATTGAATTGAAAACTCCAGTCTGTAAGTTCCTAAAATACTAGCGTAGATGGAAAACTCCTGTGCTGCTAATTAACAAGTCCATGAGAAATACCAAAAGCAGACTGCTTTCTGTCTAACATACCTAACAGCCAATAGCCTCAGGAAGAATTGCAGTCGCTGCATGCCAGACTATACTATAAAGCAAATAGAAGAAGTAATTAAATAAAAACGTGTGTGTTTCCGCGTGTTAGCATGTGCATGTGTATGTATGTCCATGTGTGTTTACGAAGAGACAGAGAAATTGAGATGATTGCGTGATTGTGTGTGTTTGTGAACGTACGTGCGTGCGCATGTTAGAGAAAAAGACAGATAGAGAAATAGAGACAGAAAAAACACAGACAAACAGATACAGAGAGACAGAAAGGGAAAAAGAGACAGCCTTGTGTATGCGTGCCGTGCATATGTGCCTGTGTGTTGTGGTTGTATTGGCAGCTCAGAGCTGTGAACAAGGCCTGTCTGTTAGTTCCGCTCGGCTGCGCCGGCTTCAGCCTTCATCACCGTGATGGGCGCCTGGAGACGGGCCCCAGCCGTGATGCATGCCACCATGGCAGCTCTCTGGGCCTCCACACAGCAGAGCACAGCGGAGCAGAGCAGAGCACAGCAGAGAAGAGAAGAGCTGAGAGGAGAAGAGCAGAGCAGAGTGGAGTAGAACGGAGCTCCTCTTTCCCCTCTACTACTCCCACTCTGGCACCTCCCTGCTATCACCTCACAGTAGCTCTCCTCTGCTACCACTACTTTCTGTCTCTGTCTCTGTCTCTGTCTCTGTCTCTGTCTCTCTCTCTCTCTCTCTCTGTCACTCTCACACCTCCCTCCCATTAGTTTACAGTTTTAGTTTCCACCACCACTACCACTAGCTCTCCTCT
>NC_085874.1:6590901-6600901 GCF_034702125.1 Engraulis encrasicolus
TTTACTAACATGTCACTTTGAGCAAGTTATCACCTGTTACTCTCACTACCTCCCACTTCACTTCAATCTGTGTTCACAGCATCATTCTGACTGTGGTTATCTTGCAGTGTTATCATTTTTCAAAGCAGGATGTTTGATATTTTGTCATTGTAACTTTGCATATTTCCAGATTCTAACATGTCACAATTTCTGACCAAATGGGTATATAGGGCTACCAATTTCCAACCGTGGAACAACTGCACACCAGTCCCCGCACAACAAAACCCAGATAGGGACACCAATACGGCTTACCGATGTCAAGATAGAGCCTCCACCACCAACGCCGAAGGGCGCTGGGCCCAGGGGCAAGAACCCCGCATGCCGCCCCTGTAGCTCGGCCCCTGCCGGTTTCACACATACAGCCTTCCTTTTGTCCACAAATGTAAGTGTACGGCTGCCCATTAGGGGAGCTGAAAGGGCTGTTTGGAATTTACAGCACAGGTGTAAGAGTAAATCACACAACCAACAGCGATAGCGGCTCTGAAATATATCACACGGCTGCTTAACTGAAAAGGGCCCTCTGCAGATACATGAATCAATAGAAAACGGCCGTATTTGCTAATACGCTGTCAGAGCTGTCATTTATTGCGATTACTCCATGCGGCAATAACACTTAGCCAATTTCAATTGGGCAAAACAAACGTAGCATTAACAAACTACACATTATGTAAGTTATTATTAACAGGCATAGGAGGGCTGTGCTTTCCAGACAAGTGTTTTAATATCACACGCTGTCCTCTCTTCTTGACACCTGCACTTAAATCTTAAGTCCTCAGTGAGAATCTTTCTTTTCCATCAACAGATTTGAAATATGAATGTGATCTTGGACAGGCCAGCCAACTTTAAAATTAAAGTTCATTCAGTAGTTGGGCAAGGACATAAATTAGCTCGCCAGCAGACGTTCTCTTCCGTCATCAGGTGAAATTTAGATGGCGGTGAGAACATTTTTGACTGGGATCCAGAAACTGTTTTAAGAGAAACAGGCATCACTCTATATTCAATTTTGAAAATAAAGATTTGGTCAGTCTGCAGAGAACCAACATTTCTGTCGCTTGCAAACGAAGCCTTTAAAACTCAGTCTGGATGGATTTAGACATCAGACACGAAAAATTTAAGTCATGGTCTGTGTCTGGTGTGTTTTCACTTGAAATGGGGAAAAATGAAAAACAAAACAAAACAAACAAAGCAACCCATGCATCAGTGTTCTCAACCATTTCTGAGAGTTGGTGTAGCCTCTTAGTGCAGATGGGGTCGCTGGCGGGCCTCTGCACTCTTTGCTGAAAATACTCAACTACATCATACTAACATTGCTATGGCATTACTGAAAGACTTGAGTGACAGATTAAGACATAGCCATTACAATTTTGGTGACAGTAAGGTGATAACATAGGCTCTGTGCTAAGGGGGTCAATGCCAGGAAGTTGACTGTTCAGGAGAACCAAGCGTTATTTGCAATTGCAGTAAATATAGTTTGGGGTGGAAGTGCTCTCTCTCCAGAGCAGAGGAGCTTTGACAAGCAGTGTGATGTGGAGGGGGCCTCACAGGTGTGTATAGCCCCTGTGTGCACCCTCCACCAAATGCCTGCAGGCTGCTGTGGTGGTCACACTGCCTTGCATCCGGAACTAGGTCAGCATGAGATAGAGCTGTGAAATTAGTCTGATAGTGTTGCCGATAACCAACCTGCCTCCCCGACCGCAAGCGAGCGAGCAATATGCATGCAATAACAACATCATCTCCACAGACACTTTTCCGTTTGCTTAGCAGAGTACAGAAGTTGGGATCCTCACACAATTTTCTAAATCAGTCAGTTCTACTCTTAAGACAGGAGGAGCAACACCTCGAGTGTTAAGTTCAACTATAGCTGAGTGTTAAAATGACACCACAAAATGTCTTACAGTGCACAGAAGGTGGGGCGCTGGGTATCAACTGCAGAATCTTGGGCGACTGGCCTGGCCTTGGCATCTAAATGCCCGTGTAGTCCCTTCCTGATCAAGAGGGGAGAAATTCATACATTTCCAAAAGTGTCCGTCTCTTGATTGTGTACATTAATCACTCATGCGGCTTAAAGGTCACGCTGCTTTCCATGGGTGAGAAAAAAAGCAACACATCATAAGCAGTATCTCTCTGCAATTTTCATCAAATGTCATCTTCCTGCATGCGCCCTCTCCCTCTCTCTTTCTCTCTCTCTCTCTCTCTCTCTAGACGCACAAGGCCTCACAGACGCAGGCTCTGCATACACCCAGGGCAATACCAGCAGCAATTTCCAGACTGAGATGCAGCAGGTCATTAACAGCAACTGTCCACAGAGAGAGAGACAGAGAGAGAGAGAGAGAGAGAGAGAGAGAGAGAGAGAGAGAGAGAGAGGGAGAGAGCGACAGATAGCATCATTATATCTCGTAGCATATTCTCACCGTGGCAGCGGTTCCATCAGTATTCCGCACAGCGTTCCTTCACTGACACAAAAAGTCACTCTGATTCATTTCCGTCATTGATCCCTTCATTCATTCAGCTTTGCTATTGTTTTGTTTTGTTAATCATGCTGTGTGTCTCAAAAGCTGTAAGCCATTAGTATGCCGATACACCTTTTGCACACCGCGCACTGGAGAAGTGATGAGTAGACCTTCATATTAACATGTGCTCTTTTCAGAAACCTTAACATTACGCTAGTAGGCTATATTTTAAACATGTCATACTTTTTTATTGATATTGGAAAGGAAAGAAAGGGAAAGGAAACTACCCTAGGATTATAAGGGGCCTAAATTGCTGAGACTATCAATCGTATACCTGCCTCACTGATGTGCAAGGTGCTTGTGTCTGGAGGAGGCTGGGCTGACTGACAGAATATTCAGACATCATCTCATGTCTACACATGATGCCTTCCAGCCATTCTCTGACTCTAGCGACACAACTTGTAGGCCTACGCCCAAGCTGGCATTTACAGTTAGCAGCTAGGTGATCCTTTTCATTGTAACATGCTAGCTTGAAACTGGGAGCAATATCACCAGACAAGAGGAAAGTAAAACTCAATTGTTAATTTGAGGGGAGGTAGGAAATGACTATTTGCAGAAATGGTGAAATGCTGTTTTAAAGGGCATTGGGAAGTAGAATTACCCCCATGTGTAATGAAAGCAAGAGAGGATGGGGGAGCCAGAGTGGCTCTGCTCATTTTACAGTGGTAATTGAACACCAAATATAGAACAGTATTCAAATCCGCCTTTCGAATACTGTTCTCAGGCCTACCAAAATGGTGTCCATGCACGTGCCCTCACCAGTTACGTTCGGAAGAAAACCTGAGAATCGCCCGTGTCCATACTGGGCTCTGAACTATTTGTTACCTGAATGAAAAAGCTGGCATTTACATTGTTGCCACGTTTCTCAGAGAAAAAGCAAGCATTTTTCGGTTCACATTATTGTAAACCAACTTTCCGGGTTCCCGACTGAGACTTGCGGCATGAACGCGCCAGACAGGTTCGAGATTGGTCCGGCACGGTTCTTTGTCGACCTGAATGCGCCCTCCTGGGGTCCACACAGAACATATAACAAACGTTGACGTAGACATACAAGACGACCGAGAGGCCTATATTAAAAGCAGACAACAGCACACAACAGTATAGACATAATCTACAGACAACAGTATAGAAATCTATTAACCTCTTTGCGCCAAGCCTCTGTTATAACCTTATTGTCACCAAATGCAATGACTGGCAGGTGCACAAAGAGGAAAATATAGAATTTCTATTTTCGCAACTGCACAACGTACTGTGTTCCTGATCAACTCCAATCTTAGTTACTGCCCCCCCCCCTCCCTCATGTGTCAAAACTGCTGCATGCCAACGTCTCTGTAGCAAGCCCTGACGTTTGTTCAAAGAAAAGACCCACAGAGTCTGCAACATCCTTTAATTTTGTTATTTGTTGGTAGTTTTCTGAGATCTGAGATAATCAACTGGCATTTCCTATCCCTACCTCGTCTTGTTTTCCCTGTTGCTTATTCCTGTCCCAATCTTCACTGTTCTATCACGATAAAAGCACTAAAAGCCATCAGACAGCCCACCAAAAATATGTTTATTAAAATATCTTAATGGCTGCAACACTGTGACCACTATAACAGGCAGTGTGGCCATGCTCAGCACTGAATACCAAGGCACTGCCCCATGCAATAAAACGCCCTTCTCTGACCCAGGATGGGTCTTCATGGACAATTACATAATTGGAATTTAATGTTCATGTTTCTCCTAAAACTGTCCTTGGGTATTTGAATTGCTTGAAACTGGGAGTATTAGTATGTTAAATCCTATTAGTTTTGCTGTTAATCCATGGGGGCAACTACGAGTTCTCAAAATTCTAAAATTCACAGTCCTTAAAATAAGATATGCAGCTAACAGGATTAGAGATGCTAAAATATGCTCGGTGTAGCTTTAGTTGAGGCCAGAATATTAAAAAGGCGTGCGGCAAAGAGGTATTTAACAAAGAAATAGTGTTAAATACAGTCTATGTGATAAATAATGGATTAGTCGGAGTGGTAGGGTTTGTACATCTCAATTTGATCATTTCCCCCCCCCCGTGTGTGTGTGTGTGTGTGTGTGTGTGTGTGTGTGTGTGTGTGTGTGTGTGTGTGTGTGTGTGTGTGTGTGTGTGTGTGTGTGTGTGTGTGTGTGTGTGTGTGTGTGTGTGTGTGTGTGTGCGTGCGTGTGTGTGTGTGTGTGTGTAATTCTGTATTAAAAATTGTCTCCCTAAAATTGTGTTCCAAATCACATTCTCACCTCTAGCCTGAAATAACTTTGAAATGCCAGACCAGTCTTGGTGACCAAGAGTTTGTTCATCTCAATATTTGCTGCTGTAGGGCAATGTCTTACAGGAAATATGACGGAATTTATTGTTTATGAGGCGTTAGGAGTTAACAGATCATGAACATGATTATACTGTATAATGGCTACGTTTACATGACGTTTTTAATGCTAAACTAATCATTCAGAATGTATTAGTTCTGTTGAGTTTACTTTGATCTTTCATTTAATTCCCAATTGATAACTGTTTACATGGCGTTTTCAAAGTGGAATTGAGCTTTATTCAGAATTAAAGTGAGTTGCTTCTGAATTAAATGTCTCATGTACACGTAGCCAATATTACATAGCTAGATCTCTTTACATTACATTACATTACTCTGAGCTGATGCGTTTATCCAAAGCACAGGGTATTGGTGACAGTCCCTGGAGCAGTGTGGGGTTAAGTGCCTTGCATAAGGGCACTTCAGCCATGGATGGAGGTGAAGGGAGAGGTAAGGGTGGGATATGAACCTGCAACCCCATGAGCTTAAGACCACCTCCCTGACCATTAGGCCACAGCTGCCCAGTACATCTCTGTACACAATGATGACACGTATCAAAAATACAAAATGTGAACGTCCACCTAGCCAGAGAAGAAGTGCTGCCGCAATGAGTCAACACAAGTTGCCATCTTGCCTGTGCTTATGGACAATATGGACCTGAGTATGAGCAATTTGGGACTGAGATGGAAATGAACACAAGCCAGACTTGAATTCTGGGCCATTTGGCCAACGTACCATAGCACCCACCTTAATAAAAGACTGTTTTCATTCCTAGGTTTGTAACAGGAAGTGAACACTTTGTGTCATCAGCATGAATTTATGCACTGCCATGGTGAAGTTCCATATATTGGTTTTCAACTGCAACATAGCACATCATTTGTGCATCGTAAATCATTGTGTGTTAAGGATATCACCACCTCATGTCATCATGTCGCTCTGTAATGCATTGCTTTGAAAGATGGCATTTCATTAAGAATGTTGTGCTTTCCCATACACTCTTTGGAAAACACACACCACACATACCACATGTTTAATGTGAAAAGATTGAAATTTCAGCCTGTGTGTGTTTTCCTTCTCCCTTGTTGTATGGAGAACGTAATGGGTTTTGTCAAGTCCTTGCTGTGGTCGAGGACCACCTACCGCACACCCGCTTGGTTGTGATGTTGTGAAGTGGCCTCATGGGTCCTCCAGCCAGCCACGGCAAAAGCTGGGAGCCATAATTCACCCTGAAAGCCATTTTAGCGCATACATTAGTGGCCTTCAAAAATGGTCGTGTCTGGTCCTCCGGTCCTCAGGTCCAGCGCACCAAGACAATTACTAAAGTGAGTCATGCATATCAGTCACGCACATTGACTTGAAGTCAAAAATTTCAGGCCCACATCACATCGCAAAGCATTACCCAATAACCTTCATCGCTATTATACACACTGTGAGGCAGAGCTGGGTAACAGTCTTGTTCCAACCATTAATGAACTCAATTGAGTCCACAAGAAAGAAACGCAGAAACTGAGAAAATGTAATTTATAATGTTGGGTTTTTATTTGGGTTGCTGATGCTATTTTAAGAGCAACTGGCTCAGTTTTTTGCATGATCACTCTTGAAAAAGATTTCAAGTGTTACCGTACATCAACATCCGTGAGGAGTACAAAACAACTACTTATTTGATTTGTGTCCAACAGGCAGTGTTGGGAAAGTTCATTTTCTACCAGAACTAGTTCATAGTTAAGTTCACAGCTCTCAGAATGAACTAGTTCGTTTATAGTTCATAATCTTTCAAAATGAACTAGTTCGTTCATAGTTCACAAAATGAACTAGGCCTAGTTCAACCCCAAAAAGAAGAAGTCAGCAACCATTTACCATATCAGGTATTGTGTTGTGCATAAGTGCTTACAAGCTGAGCTGTAAAGATAAAGCTAGGTAAATCTCACCAGGGAACCTCCCATTGTCATTGTGAAAGCACCTTGCACACAACGGAACTGCATTTATGCGCCACGTGTGCAAGAGGAAAACCACCAACAGTTCTGCAAGGGAGCAGTGCACCGGGATGGTACCATGCTCAAGGTACTTCAGTCATGGAGGAGGATGGGCAAGAGCACTGGTTACTTACTAAGCCCAACAACCTGGCGGGTCGGAAATCAAACCGGCAACACTTGGGCTACATGTCTGACACCAACCACTTACCCATGACCGCCCTAACAGAAGCCTCAATTTCATTATGATGAGTATTTTTAATTCTGTCTTGAATATTTCTGATTAGTTGAATATTTAGACATCTATTCCATAGCTAATAGCTTATCCAGGCATAGCCACGCAATTCCACTGGCCCTCTCAATAGCCGTTTCTTTCAAAAGAAACAACACAGTCTGTGGTCCTCCGTCAGGCTGGAGCTGGGCTTTCAGATGACTGTTGCCAAAGCTGTCAGCAGTCCTGTGTGTTGACCTCAAATGAAATATAGGGTTTAAAGCCAATATGAATTAAGTCATGGTATATGGCCATGAAAAAGGACCTATGGGCAGCACAGATTTTGACAATGGACAATGGACACAAAAACGTTAAGTCTAATAATTATTTTGTTATGGATAATGTGCCAAATGCTTGATTTAAAGCCATACACAGAATCTCTACTCCATGTTTCAACTGTATCCGAATAGACCTAGTAGCCTATCTGCTATTTGATACTTTGATCTCATGACATGCTGGAATGCACACTTACATGGTTCTGCACTACATGCCACGCATATTGCTTTGCATGAAAGCAAATACTGTAGATAACATTGCCAACACAGAGCATTGCCAGGCACGGAGGCATCACAACCTTTTTCTTCAAGCAATGTGTCTAATTACCAGCTATTATGCAGAAGAGAAATGAAGGACTACCGCGAGGTTCTCTACTGACTCATGTAGGCCGTAATGATATCTTGCTTAAAATTTGTGCAGTGAAACGCAGCAGATGAATCAGCAACCTGATTTAATTCAGGATGAAAGACAAAAAAAGAAGGATGCTACAAATAGTGTTTCATTTGCTCACCCAGCTACATTGCGGGTCAGCCGATTACATTTGTTTTAATTATAGGAGGGTGTAAATTGTGGTGTTTTCCCTGGCTACACAATTGAAGATTCTGCTGTAGAACAGTAAGGGGGCCGTGTTCAAAGAACAGAGGCTCTTGTAAGGAAACCTCTGACTACTTTAAAGGACTTCTCTTTTTCTTCTTTTTTTCCTTTTTCTTTCTTTCTTTCTTTCTTTCTTTCTTTCTTTCTTTCTTTCTTTCTTTCTTTCTTTCTTTTTGCCTTTTTTCTGCACAGGTCCAGCGAAACTCTCCATGGGGGAGAGATGTTCCCTGTAGACATAATTGGGCTGAAGGGCTTTCGGCACATTGAGCAAGAGGAATGTCCTCTCTCTCCCGTGGTCTTCTAGTCAGCACACAGGCCAGTCAATGGGGACATAAGCACTCCCTAATTAGGATTAATATCACAGTCAAGAGAGAAGCACACAATAAAAATATCAGCTCTCCGGGGACCAAGTGAACCAAATATGACAGAGCCGGAGAATTTTTGTGGCACTTCAAAGTTGAACCAAAAGTGAGGTCATGGGACTAACAGCTGGTGCATGCTGTGCAGGCCTTTCGTTCGTTATTTCAGGCCAATGTATGTGGGGTACCATGAAATAGTCTGTACTGTACCATAAAACATACATTTCCGTTGCAATTACTACAGTGCAGTCCTAATTTGTCTCAAATGAATGGATTCTTTTTTCGTGTCTCAACAGCCATCAGTAGATGTTCCCACTATACATTGACAATAAACAGCCTACATACATACATAGCCTACATACACTCTACAGAGAAATACTGTATATAATTATACTGTATGGTATATGGGATTAAGAAGACATCATCAATTTAGATTGAATGTGAATTGAAGACATTGAAAAGCCCAACAAACCCAATTGGTCGTCAATTCATCAACGTGGGGTTTGATATTGTGCCTCCTCAGTCATTGTGTGATGATTCTCTCTAGAGGGAAAAATAAATCTATTTTTAGGAACCTTGCAGCGAAAGAACAACATGATTCTATGTTAAAGTGACTCAAGTCACTTACACAATACAATATAAAATAGCTTTACTGTCATATACTCAAAAAGGCCCCAAAAGTCTTCCTCAGAGAAAGGGTGAAAAAAACCCTGTACTATTAGCCTTTTTTGGCCACCAGTTTGTAGTGCCTGAGAAACATTCCCTGCCTGGAGGGTAGCCTACAGTCGGTGAAGTTGCTGGCGGTGTTGCCGACTGGAGATTTCACTTCAGCGTGTTGCAAATCATGCTGACGGGGGGGAGGAGGAGAGCAAGCTGCCATGCGGCGAGGCCCAGAACAGAACAGGCAGGAGGCGGTGCACTTGATTGTGAACCAGACAGGTAGCAGGCTCCTTTGGCTCATCTCAGCTGGGGCCGAGACTAGGCCTGTCACATACAGTCAAGCAAACTAGGCGATTGCCTAGGGCCCCTAAAGCTGAACGGCGGACCCCTTGGCAATGTCTGTTTATGTACTTGTATCTAGCAGCAATGACAGCTCTGTGAGTGAGGCGGCACGTCCCTAAATTCAGTGACTGAAACGTGCAATGACGCTGTTATCGGAATATCTCTCGAGGTGGCCCTTCAGGGCTGGTCTGAGGGAGAAATAGGGCTCGGGCACTTTTGGCTTAAAGGGGCCCCTCATAATTAGCAGCGCAGAACTGACTCACTGGTGGGCCATTTTTAAAAACATTTCTGAAAATAGAGGCCCTGAAGAGTGCCGGGCCCACCGGGGAATGCCCTCTTTGCCAGATGGCCAGTCCAGCCCTGCTTCCAATAGTTTGAAGAGAGAAAAAAGGGAACCTCAAGTCCCTCTTTGCCTAGGGCACCAAAATACCTTAAGACGGCCCTGGTGCTGTCGAGATGAAGAGTGGTGAGTGTACAGTAAGAGCGTTGGTTAGTCGAACTGTCATAAACACAGTGGTGTGTTAATTGCGGTTCCGTCATGCCGAGGGTAATTACGCGACGCCAGAGACGATGGAGGCAGCTGAGGTGGCGCGCAGTTCCCTCTTCGTCTCTCTCTGTGTCACCTTTCATTTCCATCCTCCAAACGTTTAAGTAGATGTCAACA
>NC_085874.1:6608401-6618401 GCF_034702125.1 Engraulis encrasicolus
TTTTTCATGGCTCCAATTCAAACTGAATTTTTTATATTATTGTGAAATGAATCCCATAGCAATATGTTCAAACTGCAGTGGATGAGTTGCCTGGGAAATGCCTTGCACAATCTCACTTGTGATTATATCTGGTGGTAACCAGGCAAGTGGATGAGTAGCATGTACCTAAATTAGATTAATAGTACTCTTTGAATTCTTTGCAAGTGTACTTTCACTGAATATACAGTATACATTTTGTCAATATGTATGTATAGGATTTTTTTTATTTACACGGCGGACACAAGATACAGCACACTACTATGCATCATAACTGCCACATCGGAGTGACAGTCTGGTTTGATATGGGGGGCTCTACTCCGCTCTTGTTGCCATATCTGTCTAGATAATGTTTACCTAACGTTGTAGTGAAAAAAAATATATATTGAAAAAGTGTCAAAAGTTTCTCCAGCCACAAAAAAAATGTAATCAGTTTTTGATCTGCCCATAATCTCTTGACTCACATCGGCAATAGAAGTATCTGTTTGCATAATTATGTTCCCCACCCACTGGCTCCAATACCTGGCATAGTTTTTTGGGGCGCTGACAGGCTTACACAGTGTGTGCATAGCAAATCTCCCTATTTCTTTTCACATCTCTCTGGCGAGGGGTGTGAAATGCATGGAATATTTAAACACAATTGGCATTGCCAAACAATTCCACCAAAGGCTTAGGCTGATCTGTCTCGCATACTCCACTAATGCTTTTAAAAACACTGTTGTGGACTTTTTGCATTCAGCCGAGGAATTTACAGTGTGGTTTTCTTTGTCTCCTTTGGAGTTTTTGATACGTAGACATCATAGCATAAAGCAAATATGTGTGTGTCTATAGTGTGTGTGCGTATGTGTGTGTATGTGCGTGCGTGCGTGCGTGCGAGTGTGTGTGTGTGTGTGTGTGTGTGTGTGTGTCTGTGTGTGTGTGTGTGTGTGTGTGTGTGTGTGTGTGTGTGCGAGTGAGAACGTGAGCCTGGGTGCATGCGTGTGTGCAAGCAGGCATGCATGTGGGTGTGTGCATGTGTGTGTAAGTGCCTGCGTGTGCCCTGTAACATCTACCCAGAATTCCTGCATTCGACGCTTTTTGGTGCTGCTGTTCGGCCTGCCAAATCATATAGGCAGAGCCTGTCATTTGAGGCTAAGAGCTTTCTCAATGACGTCTTGTCCTGTTTCTTTGCATTCTTTTCCTGTCATACCCTGACTTCATATGAGAAACCCCTCCATGAAAAGCAAACCCATCACCGTATGTTTACAATGAAAATAAGATCTTTGTGTTATTGTTCATGGAAGCTCAGGAATATTAATCCTTCTAAAGATCCTCATTCGTTGTTTGAGACTAGTATTATGTCCTCTAGTGGACTATTAAATCACTGAACCCAATTAGGGTTGCTGCTACAGCGTTGATTTATGGGTTTATTCTTAATGATACATTAAAATCCAATTAGCATCATCGTCTAGGAAATTGGAACCGCGTCCAGTAACAACCAAACAAAATGGTTGGCACTCGGTTTGAGGTTGGGTCTATATTACATTGTTTGAATAGTCTGTCTTGGATGGAAATAACACTGGAGATTATTTGGACTTCTTAAGTACAACACATCACACCACTCACAGCAAGGGAACAACTGATTAACAAAAAATGAAAATAAATTGGAGAAGCACTCAGAGGTCAGAGGATTGTGCCCGTGCTCCAAATGTAGTTACCAGTAGTTTATTACTAAAGGCAGTAGGGCTGTAACGATACACTCAACTCACGATTCGGTTCGTATCACGATTTTTGACCTACGGTTCGATACACCCCACGATTTCTGAAATGTATCTTAACTGAAGTTTGGAAACACTATCACATCAATTCATAAGGTTGTTTTCTGGACTAATGGGTAATAAAACTTTGAAAGGGCGTATCACGATACTGTCTCCTTGTATCACGATACAGTATCGTGACTCTGTGTATCACGATTTCTCGGTTCGATACAATATCGTTACAGCCCTAAAAGGCAGTGTTGTGTAGCCTCATTTAGATGGACTCTACAATCCCATACACATTTTGCATTGACCAATTGCATGCCCACTTGTTTCACTGTAAGTGGCCAGTTAGCAAAAGTATAACCACATTGTATCAGTAGTCAATTAGTTGCTTTAGTGAACGATCGGGGGGAAAAAATATCTTGTATTGACGCTCTAACAAGAAATAGGGTAACAAGACACCCTCTAACATCTGCACACAGCTTGGGGTTACTTCACTTACAGCAGTCAAGCCTCCATGAGTGGGGTCAGAGTTGATGCTCTTGGCTTTCCTGGCAATTCTGGAGTTAATGAATGGGCTCTTTACATGTAGGTGAGTATAATAGCCTAAAATCAGACCGCCAATCTACCCACAGCCAGCCATAAACAATACAAACACAGGCCTACTTACACATACTGTACCGGATATACAGTACATGCACAGGCTCAATGGCAGCTTTGACCGAGTCCGGGATAAAAAACCATCTGAAATGCCCCCCTTCTGAATGCATGCAATCTAATGGGGGTCGCAATTCTGGCTCCCCCCTTTCCTTGGGCCCGAGACAACTGATCCCTTTGTCCACCCTTGTCAGCAGGCCTGTATATACACTGCAGGTATACATACAGTATGTCTATATTTGTCTATGCCCGCTGTCACTTTATGCTTACCAGCAGTCTGCTGTGTATATGAGGCTCATGGCTGTCCATGGCATCCTTTGCCTGAGGCATTCACTCTACCCCCTTGGGACTCTCCTCCCATCATACATACGGCTGCATTACCATGCAATAGCCTGACAATACATGGCTATATATATACCATCCATATGGACAGTTAAGACTATGGATCACATGTTACAAGGCATTCGCTACAGTAATGGAAGAAATTCTGCCAAAATCTCTTCACGCAATATCTTGAAGCATTATGCAATGCTCTTTTATATACGACGTATGTGTTGTAAAATATGCGATATACGTATATACCATATTAGAACAGTTGTGTTCTGCAACAGGTATTGAAATGCATGTTCAAAAAAATCACAACCTTAGCATTTGGTGTTTATTGATTGTTGCAAAGCACTTGGCACGATGATGATTTTCATGTGGCTATATGATCGTCAGGTCGGAGCTATGATTCGGTATACACTACACTGTGCATCTTATCCGTCACTGCGCCCATGCGGTCGCTGTGCAATGTTATGACAAACACTAAAAGCAACAAGGTTGAATGACCCTAAGAGTGGGGTGGGGGGCGGGGGGAAAACAGATGTAACAGCCCCTCAGTGGTGACAGCTTGAGTGAGGGGAACGACCTGCTACAAGACAGCTCGCTCAGCGAAAAACAACACAAACTCAATTGATCGTGATTCTTGGCGTGGAGGTGACCCCTGAATATGGTGTCTGACAGAAGAGGTCAGCATCGGTTCACCATTGCATGCTTGTGTAACAAATTCAGACAAAAAAAACAGATATTCTAAAGCCCTCTGCATGAACAGGGCCGCTGACAGCTTTGGCTGGGCCTAGGACAAAGACATCTGAAAGGGCCCCAATCCCAATACATACAATGTAATGAGGATCCAATTCTGGGCCCCTTCTCTCCTTGGGCCCGGGACAAGTGCCCCCTTTGTCCTCCCCTGTCGGCGTACCTGGCATGAATATTGTAGAAATTCTGTGTTAGGTTCTCAGAGCTGCTTGGTGATAACACACACAGCACCTATTCTCATAAACCAATTAACACAGGTGGAACATATGGGTGAGGGGACATAATGGTATGCAAATCTCCTAGATAAATTTGGGGAAGATTCATTTTGCCTGGGACACACGCCATAGCGGTGGCAGTCAGCACATGATGTGTGGATGTGGGGGTGGCGATGCTCTCCTTTTAATTCAGGGCAAGGTGGAATGAATGCACAATCAGCATACACTACTACAGCATTGCATTCTGCAGAGAGGCACACAACACGTGTAAAATAATGATTTGAATTTCCACTCTAACAGCAAAAATGTTTTTTTTTGTCTGTGTTTGTTTGTTTGTTTTTATTTGGTTGTGTGTTTTTAGAATTCCAACCTCTTTCCCCGTTGGCAAGCAAGTTGAAACATGGACAGGTGCCTCTGTGCCACCACAACACCCCCTCGAGCTTCCATTTTGTTTTGTCTTTGCATCCTTTATTTCATGAATCATTATGCAGAATGAATAGCTGGTCAACATTGGAATCTGTTGCCACAGTCAGGATCTTTAAAAATTATTCTCAGCAGCGGTACTCTAAATAATTTACAGATTGCGGGGTTGTTTTGGGAAAATGCATTTGGCAAAGTCAACGATAAACATGTCTGATGAATACCTCATACACATACAGGGCCGCTGACATCTTTGGCAGGGCCCGGGACAAAGACATCTGAAAGGGCCCCAAACCCAATCAATACAAGGCAATGAGGATCCAATTCTGGGCCCCCTTTCTCCCTGGTCCCGGGTCAAGTGACCCCTTTGTCCCCGTCTGTCGGCTTCCCTGCATACGTACGTACAGTACATGGTGGTGGTGGTGGTGAGAGACAGAGCCCAGCTCAGAGACACCTGCTGGGGGTGGGAGCTATGTATGTCACACATGGGCTGGTGTAGGCTAAGTGTGTGGAGGTGGGTGTGAGAAAAAATGTGCTAGTAGTCTCAGCTGGGCCTCTTTTTTTCTTTCTTTCTTTCTCTTTGATGTCAGGGGCTGGGGAGAGGCCTGACATAACGGTGTTAGTATTCAGAAGTGTGGCTTTAAACATCATGCCACACAACACAATAAGCACGCACGCACACACACTCACTGTACACACACACACGCACGCACACGCACACGCACACACACTGTCAGATTCGAGAGTGCCGCCACTGAATAGCTAATTAGTAGGCCCTCGCAAGGAACTTGGACAGGATTCCAAGGTTATTTGAAGTACACAGTCACACACAGGAATAGGCTGCTTGGAAATTAATGTAGAGGTTTTTCGGTTATATAATCTCCGTTTATGCATTATCTCGCCTGTATTTAATCCTTTAATCTGTTGGTTGCAAATATAGTATGTTCTGCCAGGTGAGATGTGTTTGCTCTTCAACCAAACAGGCTAATATAGCTTTGCCAGGGCTGGCTGTTTATTTTTTGGTGTTTCGTATCCCAAAGCCTAATTCAGCAGCAGATGTGTGCTACAGCTGACAGCTGCAAATCATCGCTAAAATTGAACAAACAGTCATAAATGAAAGCTAAAATTTCTCAATAATAATTACTTTTGAGCAAGGGCCAAGAACCTAATTTAGTAAATTTGAATTCATGAAAGATGGAGAACGATCACATTCCACACACTGTTTGTCAGCTGCACATTGAAAATAGGTCTTATGTTCACATGGACCCAGAGGAAGAAGCTACATAATGTAGCATTTCACGACATCCAAGTGTCTAGCGCGCGTTGGGTCTCTTGGTAGATTTCGTGACAACACAAACGAATGTTTCCAGTTGCCTTGCACCGTAATGTTTTATATTTAATTCAAGACAACAAAATATGATCTACTTTAAATGATGGCCATGGTTTTGTCGGTACAGTTGTTTTGTTATTATTCAGAACACTTTATCTCTGAAGTGATAAGTGCATTATGTTTTTGCAAGGTTATATTACATATAGGCCTAAATAAAATATCATAGCATCTCTATGGCACTATTTATGTTCCTGAATGTACATGTGTATGTGAGTAGCCTACGGATGTGTGTGTGTGTGTGTCTCAATTTAGCATGCAAATAAAAGCAGCTGGCAATAAAGCTAACATAATGTGTGAGTCACGCAGGACCTCCCCTTACAGCTATAGTGTTCTGGAGGCGCATGCGAAGTCCACAGCCGCTACTCCCTGTAGGAGCACCATCATGAGCACACAGACCCCTTATGCCCAGACCTCATCTCTTACACACTATGCTGTATACTTCACTGGCAAAAGGTGACTGTTGGGTAACCTAGTTTATAATGATTACACCACAAGGTTACAGGGGCGAGTGTTCATCATACATCATACCGAGGCAGCCCGAAGAGACACCAAAACACAACACACTGAGGTCAGTGTGTGTGTGTTGTGGGATAATATCAGCGTCGGTCGGTTGCTTTAAATTCTGTTTCAGTATGTGTGGGGTCCTGGGATAAAGACCTTGTGGACGGCACAGAATTGTGTTACGCCGATGACAATGAGAGAACCAGAACACCTGCCAAAGCCTTTGTGTGTGTCTCATGCCTCACAGGATCGAGGGGTTTTGGATGGATGTGAGTTGGTCTGTCTGTAGTATTTTTTGCATGCTTTTTGTTTCATGTCTGCTGTGTATCAATATGAAACGTTTCATTGCAAAACACCATATCTGTTATGAATATCCATCATTTTTTACTTTTGCATTTTATTATTGGAAATGACTGTTCAGAAGTCCTGTCATCTAGCCTATGTGTGAATTCTTGCCATTCAAATATTTTGAGGACATACTTTTTAAACCTATATAAAATGCATTTTGCCATGCCATGCAATGGAATGCCCAATACAAAAATGTGACATTGTGACCGTTGCCTCTTTTTCAGATGAGCCCTGGTAAAAAATTGGCCTGCATGGCCAAGAAATAGGCCTATGTATACAATCGCACAAATATGTGTACAAATTTTGCTTCCAAACAGGTAATGAAGGCTTATCTGTTATTGCTCTCATTTATGTTCACAGGACTAGTCATGGCAAAAGAAAAAAAAAGAAAAATACTTCATAGTCCATGGTTAGTCCTTGGCCCTGTCACTTTCATTTGGATTTTTCTACCTTATCGGCCTATGTCTTAAACATGACTAGTATAGTGTCAAAAATCTTTTTTTTAATTCTGCCAATGTCTTGTGTCCTGCAGTGTTTTTTTCTTTGTGTCTCCAGTGTGTTCACATGACTAGTAGTGGCAAACATTTAATGAATGTCCTACGCCCTGCTTTTTTCTTTTTCATTTGTTTCAGACTCCAGTGTCTTCAGTGTTCTTCCACTGGAGGAGTGAACCAGAGTGTCTCCTGAACCCCCTGATATACCTCTTTGTGTTATTGTTTGACCAGAGTATTTCCCGGTGTGATGACCACAGCTTTCCGTGTATCGAGATTCAGTTGTTTTGTTGCAACACAAGGCAGAGAGACAACTACTTTAACTGTCCTTAGCTCTCTCTCTCTATCTTTTAAAAAATCTCTCCCCAGGGTCTTAACATGACTAGCAGTGGCAAATTAGCAGTCCTTAGCCCTCCTGTATCTTTCTTTCATATTTTTGTGTCTCCAGTGCCTTCACATAACTAGTCATGTGGAAAAAAAACTTCACAGCTGTCCTTAGCACCTCTGCCTCTTCCTTTCTTTTTTCCTTTCTTTCTTTTATTTCTTCGTGATGTTCTAAGTTTAGATGCGTTCTCCATTAGGCTCAACAGGGTGGCATCGCAGGCCCCAATCAATACCGGTCCCATTAGGCCCCCCCATGGCGTACGGGGCTGCGGGCATCGACTCATTCTGGGTGCCCGCTGCTGTGCTTGTCTAGCCTCCTCTTGCCTCATCCATCAGCTGGGAGGCCGCTGGGTGCCCACCGCTTTCACAGCTGGACACACACACACACACACACACACACACACACACACAGACACACACACACACACACACACACACACACACACACACACACAAACAGACACACTCATATGACATACACGCATACACACACACACACACACACACACACACACACACACACACACACACACACACACACACACAGAGACACAGACACAGACACAGACACGCACACGCACCCACTCAAACTTTAAAGACACATTGCTGTTAAGACAGGGGACATACAGCAAATTGGCATGTACATTATCAAACTTCTTTTCGCAGATAGATAAATAATTATAGTCAGGGCTCTAAATTAACTTTTTAAATCACCAGCCAAAATCACTAGTAGAACTTCATCTTACTTGCCAAACACACACTCACTAATCGGTCAAAGTGGCCTGGAAGTTTGTCTTTTCTATCAGCCAAACAGAAATTTCACCAGCATTTGGCCAGTTGGCTGGTGTTAATTACATTTGTAATAAAAATAACAATAATAATAATGATAATAATAATAATAAAAATAATAGTAGTAGTAGTAATAATAATATTAAAGTGTATGTTGCATGACAAGGTGACAGCATTTTTATAAGGCTTGGCATTTCTTACATTATATCATGTGCATCAGCGTTGTCTGATGTAATGGCAAGTAGTATCTTCCGGAAAAAAAAAATACCAGGGACAGTAGCAGCATATCTTTTACCGAGACAAATGAAGCCCGGCTATCAGGTCTATTTACCCCGATCCTCACATCGCGTCCCCACAGAGACCCTGCCTGCGCTCTCCCGCTATCTATTCATTGGCCATGAATAATGTCACGCATCTCATGTGAGATGGCCAGATAGTCGTGTCACAAAGCCAGCTCACATCTCTCCCTCAGCACAGTTTACAATAGGCCATTCTCCCATTTGGCCTCTCCCTGTCTTCGTGCCTCGCATTGCCAGCCAGTGACACACACACTGGATTTTGTTTTGCTGTGTTAAATCAACACCGAACAGAGTCGCACCGACATTGTCAGTGTTGAAATGGGTCCCCGTTTGTGTTGAAGTGACACCGTAGCAGCTGAGGATATGCATACTTAGCCCCTCGCGCTGACCTCTGTCTGTCTGCCAGGCGCCCACGCGGGGGCCCAAAGCCTTCTCTCGCCTCTGGATGGCACAGGTCACATCGATATTTAAACGATGGCTATTTCAGGTTCCTGTCTCGTTTCTCAGGAGATATAACTCATTATCTGTCTCTCTCCCTCTTTCCCTCTCAGTAAAACAATGCTACAGTGCTGTATCCTAAAGCATGTGCCTTTTAAAACAACCACTCAACCACCCCTACCCCTCCATCTCTCTTTCTGTCTCTGTCTCTGTCTGTATGTCTGTTTGTCTGTCTGTCTCTCTCTATCGCTCTCTGTCTGTCTGTCTGTCTGTCTCTCTCTATCTCCTCTGTATGTATGCATTGACCGCAAACCAGACTCCATATACTATAGCCCACTTGTTCCTCATGTGCCTCCCTATCTGTTTGTCATTGGAAAACAGTAGATTGGTTTTCTTTCAGTCCAGCATGTCATTTTGCTAATTGTGGATATGACGCTGAAAATATGCAAGGCCTTATGTTTGTGGTTAAAGGGGTATGCCACTATTTTGGGGCTTAATACAGTTAAAATCGTTGGCTGGGGTTTATAAAGGTGGTAAAGTGTCTTATTTTTCATTTTAAGCGTTGTCTTGCTTTAAGACAAGTTAAAAGAGGGAGTATGTCGCAAAGCTAGTGAAAGTCAATGTATCCGTGTAGCATTGCTACATGCTACATTATTAAATTAATTAATTAATTAATTAATTAATTTAATTAATTAAAAAAAAAAAAAAAAAAACTAACCCCTCTGCAACTGCACTTGTTGTTCTGTATATCTCCTGTGCACATTGTATTTGCTTGTGATGTTGGCTTGAATATGTCCTCTTTTGAAAGTCGCTTTGGTTATAAAGCGTCTGCCAAATGCAATATAATGTAATGTAATGTAATACATGGATCCATTGACTTTCACTAGCTTAGCGACATGCTCCCTCTTTTCACTTGTCTTAAAGCAAGACAACGCTTAACATGAAAAATAAGACACTTTACCACCTTTATAAACCCCAGCCAACGATTTTAACTGTATTAAGCCCCAAAATAGTGGCATACCCCTTTAAGTAACAAAAGTAGGTCAATATTTGTTTCGGTTCCTATGTCATCACCATGGAAGCCTTTTCATTACGAAAGAGGGATTTTCATAGTCTGGCCAGCAAAAATATAATATGAAAAAGTGTAGTCTGACACGGTACCATTGATAAAGCTGTGGATCCAACGGTCGGTGATCAGAAAACTGTTTTAACT
>NC_085874.1:6623401-6638401 GCF_034702125.1 Engraulis encrasicolus
GGGTTTGGGGGGCAGGGTGTGGATGGGGCAGGATGAGAAAAAAGTAGGGTGTGGAGAGGGCAGAATGACAAGCTCCTGTTTCAAACCTGCACTGAAGAGGCCGCAGGGCACTTTGCAGGTCATCAACACTATCAGAGTGTCGATGGAAAACCCTGCAGGTTCGAGTCACCTTTGGGGCCGGGCAGGGCAGGGCAGGCAGTGGGACACAACCACTGCTGTCCCTGAACTGCTCAATAAATGACATTAGGGGAAAGTCGCATGATTCCTCCTAGTTGTGTGGCATTCTAAATAACACTGTGCATGCAAACCTGTGCTGAGCTTATCGATCTTCTCCGCAGAGAATCTACGCTCACTGGACGCAACTAAACATTCACTGGATGTAAGGAAATGGCTGACCCATTTGTCGAGAGACCACAATTGCTGATCACTAAATTCAGCAAAAAACATTCATTTGTTGTATACACAATAGACTGTGATGGCACCGAAAACCGTTGACAGCACACAATTTCAAAGCCTGTTATCCACCGATGAGCAACAACAAAAAAAGAAACAAAAAATAATCTCACAATACACATACCACAGTTGTATTGTTAGCACGGTAACATTGCACAAAAAGGCCTGGACAGAACGGAGATAAACCGCTAATGAAAATGGCGGCACGACTGCTGATCAGCTGAAGATGTATAAAAAACACACCTCATTTTCCAAATTTCATTCTCTTCGTCCCCCTTCTCCTAATCCTTCGACAATTTCAAATCTTGAATTGAAGAGCTGAAAAATGTTCTCAAGCACCAAAGTAAGAACAGCAGCCATCAGCTGAGATATCCTTAGGGGGTGGGATAACGACAAGACATGTAATTTAACTCATAAAAAAGGCAGAACTGATTACATCGTTCTTTCTCTTGTTGCTAACAAAGATTTGTTGTTATCCTGGAGAGCCACTCGTTTAACTTCTTTCGAGCACCTTTGCTTTCACAAAGCAGAGGTTATCTGAGATTCAGCTCCCACTTTTAACTTTCAAGCACTTAAGTATTGTAAAAACCCTACGTAGCACCTGAAGGGAGAGTCACGCTCATAGTGGCGAAATTATTGCTGTTTTGATCATTCTCTGTCCTACGCTTAAGTCCTTCGATAACTCTCCTTAACTGAAAATGTCACTGAAATTGATTCAATTCGTCAAGTTCGAGAACACGCTCTGGGAAAAGATGACTCTCTAGCCCATTCTGACTGACAAAACACCTCAGCCACTCTAATATCGACAAGTAAACGTCAACATTTTGTACATGTACTAGAACATTAAGGCAGTACTACTTCAGCTCGTTCACCGATTCACCTTCAGATACGATTCACAAATGTAACACACAGGAACGATTCTTTTTTTTGCTTTCAGGTATTATAGCGGCCAAATAATAATCAAAACAAGCACAAAATACTGAATAGAAAAAATAAAATCATGTGGTGCTATTTTTTCGAAAACTTTGACTGTTTCATTCCTCCAAGTGGAAAAAAGAGATAAGTACTTTGCACTCCATATAGTGGAATAACTATGTATGTGGTGAACATCAAAATGGATATTGCTACTTGGACACAGGGCTTTCACAGTTAAAGAACTTACGCACTGGTATTGCAATTACTTCAGACAGGGCAAAACCGTGCTTAAAAAGGGGACCATGTGCAACAAACCAAGCCATTCAATCCAATCTGCACTGAGTCTTAACAAATCCTGTGGTGTTTGATCTGAAAGGTAAAATAATAATGGTTCACAACTTCAGTCAACAAAGCGCGGTGCATGGCACATGGGTTATTTCATATTATCTTTGAACACCCATCTATGACCTTTTTACCCTGTTGTCTATCCAAAGAGAAAAAGGAAAATAAAATTATCAAGCCAAATGAAGCTGTATTGTTAACATCACGCTACACCAGAGTGCCAAGTGGAAAAAAACAACAAAGAAGATATTCATTTCTCTATGAACTTCGCTAAGATTTTTTTTCTGTTTTGTTTTTTGTATATGTACTTGTGTATTTTCTGTAACCATAAATCCATAGTTCAAACAAAAATTGTATTGATGTCGCACAAATACAAACATGGAAAAAGATAAAGCAACAAGGTATTTAAAAAATCATCAAACTAGACTTCATCTCCTTTTGATAAATTCCTCCAAGTCCCTCTGAGCTATGCGCTTGTCCATGCCTACTGTCTCTCTCTCTCTTTCCATCTGGGTGTCCTTTCCTCTGCACCACCTGTTCTTAGTGACGGGGATAGCAAAATTCCTCGCCAAAGTGCAAAGGAACTTTTTTCCCCATTCCAGAGATCCGGTTGATGAGAAAGACGATGACAACGTCGACGACGAAAAAAAAACAAAAAAACAAAAACAAAAACAAAAACAAAAACAAAACAAAAACCCAAATAAAAACAAAATCTGAACTAAACAAAAAGGCAAAGTGTTTTTTTGTCTTTATTGACTGATTATCCTCGGTGGTGCCTGAGTGCGCGAGGGCTCTGGGGGCTCTGTGTCTCTCCTGATGCCCCTCCCAAACTGTCCGGGAGGTAAAAAGGTGAGGTGTGGTGGTGGTGGTGGCGGCCATTTTGCCGTCACACACCTGTACCAAGGGAAGTGGAGGTGCCAGCCATTTTGTCATTGGACACCTGTATCAGGTGAGATGGTGGTGCCGGCCATTTTGTCATCACACACCTGGAGCAGGTGACGTCGTGGTGGTGCCGGCAGTGGCCATTGTTGCTGTCCTCACACCTGTATGCCAGTGCCGTGAAGGTGCAGCATCTGTGCCCTCATAGTCTGTATGCTGCTCATGATCTTCTTCTGATGGCCTACTAAAGTGATCCCCAAGCTCATCACATCCCTGGAGGAGGACAGGATGAAAGTAGAGGAGAGAAGGAGGAGGAGGAGGAGGAGGAGAGCAAGAAAAGAGAAAGAGAAGAGAAGAGGAAGAAAGGAGAGGAGGGGGAGGAGGAGAAGAAGAAAACACACTCGTAAATCACAGCTCTAGACTATGAAGTTGGCAGATGTAGGGATTTTATATAGCCGCAATATTTCACTCGTTAATGAGCAGAGAAAAGACGAGGAGTTATAGAACTGAACTTAAAATGGCATGCCGCATCGTCCGCAAAATTTAAGAGCCAGGGAGAAACTGAGAGAGAAAAGCTTCATCCTTGATGTCTCAGCTGAGGGAAATAGCCGCTGATGAAATTTCTCTTGACAGCTATCTCAAAGTTAACCATGCGTTTAATGGTCACAGACTTTTTTTTTTTTGCTGAAGGCGGGGAGAGAGAGAGAGAGAAAGAGGGGATGGGGTGCAGCAGATTTTTTTTAAAAAAAAACAGTGGCTAAAAAAACATCCTCTTACTCGATCGTCATCCTTGCCACGGATTCTAGCGAGCAGTAGCCGGCAGCAGTGAAGTTGTCTCTGTATCTATCCATCTTGATGGCCTCCAACCAATCGCCCACCGAGCAGAAAGAGGTGAAGTCTGGTGTGCTCTGATCTAGCAGGGGACTGATGGGTCTGTGGAGAGGCAGCAGGATACAGAGACATTAATGCCACGTATATAAACACAAAGAAAGAAATAAGCCAACCAATGACAAAAGCTTAACAGGCACAAAAATGCAGTGATAAGCAGCAGATGACGAGACAGCTTCTGCACATAACAGACTCTCGACGGAGGGTTTTTTGGGGTTTTGTTAAGTGAAATATGGTGGTGCTGCACTAAAGCACCCCCCACCATCCCCCACGCCCCAAGAAGTAAACAGTATCACGTTGCTACTTTGACAACGTCAGTGACCCCCTTTCCTCCGTTTCTGACCTCATGCTTTTGCCATGCACTTAATCTCACATGAGGTGAAAAAAAATACTATGCGACTGTAAATGGATTTTCATCTGAAAAATGTCACCGAGGGTCCCGGGGTTCCCACAGAACTTAACAGTCTTGGGGACTCATTACGAGGATTGATTTAGAAGCCTTGCTGCTGGCCATAAAGCCGTATAGGCAGGCAGATTTGCCATTATCGATCCTCTTGGCATTTATCTCTCATCTATAAAACCTCAGGAGATAAATCAGCTGTTGGATGTTTTTGAATTATTCCCTAATGAAGTTACATATAAATAAACTGAAACACACACACACATACACGCAGTACACACAAGTACGCACTCACGCACACATATACGCACACAGATTTACGCATGCACGCACGCACGCACGCACGCACACACACACACACACACACACACACACACACACACACACACACACACACACACACACACACACACACACACACACACACACACACACACACACAAAATATACGGCCAGCATAGATCTCATAAAAGTCAAAAATTGCTATGATGACTATGTATAGCTGTGATCAACAGGCATTAAGCAGAGAATAATAATCCTTACCTTGTACACGTTCCCATCGGAGTCTTTAAAGTACTAGGGTTGCGAATCATTTTATCAAGGATGCCAACTATCTGATCGAATTTGGGTCGATCGGCACGGTCCTTCTGCCAGCAGTCCAGCATTAGCTGATGCAGGCCTGGGGGGCAATCCATGGGCGCAGGCAGGCGGTAGCCCTCCTCGATGGCCTTTATAACCTTCAAAACGCCCAGAGCAAGAGAGATTGTTAGAGATCATTACGACCAAATTACCAGACGTTTCAGAAAGACGAAACCCCCACCATTCTCATAAGCGTCATTACATCCCCTCTAATCAAGCCGTTTGTAAACAGCCACTTTCACCACACAAATAACTCTTTGGGCGCTTTGTTGTTGCCAATTACACACATTTGGACAGAAAAAAGGAGGTAAACCATATGTGACTGCTCTCCATGAACTTATTAAAGCACAACAAAATGACTTGAGGAGTGGCTAAGGAAGTGCATTTGTTTTTTTATGTCTGTAGGTGTGTTCAGATCAATTGGAACCATGCCATGCTCGTTTGATATCAGACTGACCGGCATGTTTATGCCAAAATGCATAGGGTTTGGGAACAACAAAGTTGCTTCATGATGGGAACCTGTTTTTTTCCCCCTTCGAACTGTGACTTCAAACATCAGCCGTCTCATTTGGGCTAACTAATGGTAAAACGTCACGGTATGAATGTGAGTCATACCACTTTGATGACGAACATAACTGCAAGTGGAGCTGGTGGCTTCGTTTTGGCCAGGCCAGCTTGGAAGACTGGAGCAGCTGTCCACACCTGGCATGGTAGCGGAACTCCTCTCGTGACTCAAACCCACCACGTTGTTCCCCAATGATTTTACATCACACTGCCACAGTTTTCAATGAGCTCAGCTCACAGCAATTAGCAGCCAAGTGACTGAAGAAATATATTCAGCCATGTCGAAAAATAGTAACGAAATGAACTCCTTCACACTCCTTTTTCATTATTAACACTACACATTCTTTCACCAGTCTGCCTCAATCACACAACATTCTTGGCTAAATTAAACCAACAGCCTAATGTAGGGAAATATGGGGCATAAATCCTTTTAATCTTTTTTTTGTTGCAAAAGTCTAGAAGTTTCACCCAGACAGTCCGGGTTTGTTTATTTTGTGCACATACTCATCTGCAATGCCTGTCATGTCTTTTCAAACAAGACTGAGCTATGGAGAGGGAAGTGTCAAAACAGAGAAAGTGCGGGGAAAATGTAAATATTTCTCCTTTTTTGCATCCCCAGTGGAGCTGCTTGCCAGCACCCTGACAGCGAGCAAAACTCTCTGACAGTGCTGCCTGTCGAGTCTCTGGACGGGAAATAATCCCACTTAAAGACAGTCGTCACACGCAGCTTACTAATAACAGCTATTGTTTGTTGGTTGACCAACAGGTAGCCTAATGCTAAATGGCTATAATTAGGCTTAGTACCGCAGATAAGGGCGATTTATAAATATTAGCCCCTAAAAATTAATCGGGTCAGGCTGGGCAGTGCACACAAGATGGCAAGTGCTCTCAAAACAATGGTGGTTTAAAAAAAATACTTTCACTCATAAATGTTGTCTGTGCCACACTGGAATTTTCGATTTGCCGGTGCTGTGATCAGCATGATGAGTGACAGTGCAAAGCTAATCGCTCCCGATTGAAGTCAGGATAAAACAATGTCCAACCAACCGAGCCAGACGGGGCTGGCTGGGGCAGCGGCAGCCAGACGAGATACGAGCTGTGAAATGGCAGCCGTTACCCTAATGGGAGACTTAAAAAATATATATTTTTGGTGAAACCTTTGAGTGAACTCCTGGTCGCATGCATAGAGAATGCAAAATCGAAGCTTAAAGCTGCAGTTGGCATTCTCTTGCAACACAATGCACAGCTACCAAAATAATAATACGAATAATAATGAGCAATTTCCTCACATTAACTCGTGGAACGATCAAACATTTTCCACATAGGTCTAAAACTGATTAAACATTTCTGCCAGTTTGTGTTTTTCACACTTGCAAAATCAAGCAGGTATGAAAAATGTAATTAGTTCCGTGTTTTTTTCCCATACATAAAACAACCATCATATTCGTTAACCCTTTCATGAACTCCTCCCACCTCTGTTATTATTCCTCAAAAGCTTACATCTGGATTTGTGAGGCGGTAATATTGTAGTGTACACATAGTAGTGATGTGTTTTTTCAATCATTATTATTTTAATGAGAGGTGCCTTTTGTTGGAGAAAAAAAGATTTCTAGCACAGTTATTTCTCTGACTACTGCAGAAGTTCTTTTGATGTGGAATGGTCTTTTTATGCCTTCACTGAACAGGACAGAAAGAAGTGACCCAGACCTAAAATGAATTACGTAGTAATTAATGTGGTCTGGTAAAACCAGGCTAGCGCCACAGCACCCTTGATTATGTTTTGCAGAAGCATAAACAGGGCTTTACTTTTTACAAAGGGGGTTTATAATGAGGTGAAATAGGTTGAGAACCACTGTTTTAGGGTAAAGGTAAATACTCACGTCCTGATTGGACATGTCCCAGTACGGCCTCTCCCCATAGGACATGACCTCCCACATGACGATGCCATAGCTCCATACATCACTGGCGGACGTGAATTTACGGTACTGGATGGCCTCCGTCGCTGTCCACCGAACTGGAATTTTCCCACCCTGTTGGGTGAGGAAATCGCACGTCAGAGGCAAGGAGTGAAACAAACGGACAAAGTTGTTACATCTTACAGCTTACCCTTAAACAATAAGCACATGTGAGGAATATTGTGATTTCAAAGGTAATGGTAGCAGTATTCAGTTTGCGCAAGAGCCAAGTAAACTTTTTATTCATTACGAATGTGGCCGTGTTGTGGGGATATTCGCTTGCGGAACGCTGCTCCACACATGTAAAACTAAATATTGAGAAACTTGCGTTACTGTAAGCCAAACACTTACAATATTCCATTGAAAACCGGAACACTCCGTGCACTCACTGCACTCACTGATTAAAACGGAGCTAAGAAACTCAGCCTGGACATTTAGCAAACAGTCCAGAGGAAAACCACCCAGACGTGTCATGCTCTGCATATTCAATAGGATCAGGCAAGCATGCAGCTATTTTTGTTGATCCTCATCCTCTCCCCTTATTTGCATGCATTTTATCCTGGACTCTTCTCATAGAGGAGGGTGGGGAGGGGAGGGTGTGTGGTGGTGGTGGTGGTGGTGGTGGGCAGTGGGAAGTAGACAGGGAGGCTTAATTGACTCACCGCCGTTGTGTAGACAGCCTCGGGGTCGTCGTCTATCACTCTTGACAGGCCGAAGTCCGAGACTTTGCACACGAGATTGCTGTTGACGAGGATGTTGCGCGCCGCCAGGTCTCGGTGGACGTAGCCCATGTCGGAGAGGTATCTCATGCCCGCCGCGATGCCCCTCAGCATGCCGACCAGCTGGATGACCGTGAACTGACCGTCGTGTTTCTGCACAGACGTAATTACATGTTTACACATTGACATGGCGTCAATAACAAGGTAAATAGACAGACAGACAGATAGACAGACAGTCAGATAGACAGACAGAAAGACAGATAGTACACTGGTAACTATGGAGGGGAAACAGAAGTAAACTCTATTTACACATCTTCCAAACAATTACAAACCAGTGTTATTAAGAAATTATAACATCAAAGCTCTGCATACAGTAATCTATGTGAAGTAATTCCTCAGAACTCACCCTAAGGAAGCCATCCAGTGAGCCGTTTTCCATGTATTCAATCACAATCATGACTGGCTTTCCTGCAAAACAATGAAAAATTCCTCAAATTAGTATGGACAGCAAAAATTTAACTTCACAGTGTTTCTTCACATATTGCCATCATGCCTTTTTATGAGTAGACTACTTTCAGACACTGCAATCCAGTGCCAAGTATTTGTTTCTAGTCATCTCATTACATTCAATTACAAAATATACACTTAAGCAACACTTTTATCCGAAGCAACTTACAGTTTTTACACATTATTGGTTACAGTCCCCTCAAAGGACACTTAAACCATGGATGTAGCGACTGGTAAGGGCAGGATTTGAACCTGCCCACGTCTGCCCCAAAAAATAGCTGACATAATGTGCCGTCCCTCACCTCTGGTCACCACCCCCTCCAGGTGCACGACGTTGGGGTGGTCGAACTGGCCCATGATGCTGGCTTCGCACAGGAAGTCCCTCCTCTGCTTCTCCGTGTAGCCCACCTTCAGGGTCTTAATGGCCACGGGTGCGTCGCGTTTCCCCGGCAACTTGAGGCGTCCGCTGCACACCTCTCCAAACTCCCCTATGAAAGAAAAGAAAAAACAAACCGAGACACAAAACGGTGACTACACAGTAAATTACTGCAATATGGTGATTAAACAGTAACGTATGGTTGCCTGTTACACACGTTTCCAAACTCCAAATATAGAAGAAACAATAATACATAAATGGATAAATTAACACGGTAACACTTACGTACAATTCAGGTCAAATGTGACACATTTCAATGTCTGACAGCAGTAAAAAAAAAATAATACCCTAAACGGCCTAAACGGGAAGCACCCTTCAAAGTTCAGGACTAGGAACTAAAATACATTAATAAATACCAGAATCATTTCAAAGACACTAGAAGTAGCTGTGGCTGGATAAATAAACATGTTAAAATGTCATCCACAACAAATATTCCCTTTTTATAGTCCCTTAACACACACACACACACACACACACACACACACACACACACACACACACACACACACACACACACACACACACACACACACACACACACTGATTTACAATTCAGCCACACTTCTAGGGCCAAAGTGACGGCAATTTATCAACACATCGCATCTTTGATTGTAGCAACAGCGCTATGAGAGCTGCGCAACCCATACTGATGACAATGGCTGTGTTTGCTCTGTACACGCACGTAGTATTATCAATAAGTGGGAGGAAAGCTACTGTATTCTTCTTTACGGTGTAAATATTTTTCGCTGTCAAGCCTGATGAATGGGCGTAGCGAGAGGAGGGGAGGTGGGCGGCTCAAAACAAGAGTTTTAGAGAGCTACGAGAGAGAAAGCAATGCTTTTTTACCTGCTCCAATCACCCTCTCAATCTTGATGCACGATGCGTCCAGCTCCTTGGCAAACTGATGGACGGCTCTGTTGGGGTCCTCGTAGGTCTCGGGGTCAATGTACGTTTTGGTGCCTGGAAATTTAACTGTAGAAAGGTAAGAGGCTTACTGTTACGATTAAGTATGCACACACGCATGCTTCAAATGTGCGGCCTGACTGACAGACACGGCTGCAGAGGGCAGATCTAATGATAGAAAATACCGGGAGGTCGAAAGGGTTCACTAACAAAAGGCCCCAAAGATAATTTGCTATTCACTACCAACATTGAAAAAAACACATTCTGATCAACTCAAAGATTTTTTGAACGCATATAGTACAGTATATATATAGGCTACATATATAGGCCTACAGTATAAACAAAAATTCCCACTGTGCATATTACGTATTGTTTAAGTGTTCATTAATGCAACGTAGACGCGGATGCTCGAAGCCAGAAGCAATGAAAAAGGCTTCAACAAAACTTCAAAAGGCTGCTGGTGATGTATACAGGATATACTGTATGCTAATGCTTTAGACTGACTCTGGGGACTGCATCGTCTGTCACCACTACTGCTTTGATCATCCTATTAGGAGGAAGAAGTGAATAAGAAAATGGCGAAATAAATAAATGAACAACAACAGAAAAAAACCTGCTAAATGAACTGAAGACTGGCCTATAATTAGATTACTTATCAGCTCGAAACGAACTAGAGAGCATTTACGGGAAAGACAGAGAGAAAGCAGCAGACTTAATATCCTGTGGGCCCTCGAAAACTATGTTGGCCGATCCTGTAACACAAACACGGGCTCTTTTGTGCTCCGTCAGGCGGGCGGACGATGGCAGCTGATGTTTCCCTCCACGCGCCTCTATAATTGCTTCGTCTATCCCGCCTGTCACCCGATCTGATGGGAGACATCTTATCACACTCCCCCAACAGCCCCCCCCCTTCAATCTCCATCTCGCGCCCCACCACCCACCACCTCCCACCGACTCTTTTATGGCAGACAAATTGGGTTTACACGTCGAATTTACACACTCTCTGGCGTCTGTTGGGCTGGGCCCGTGTGCTTCGTTAATATCACAGAGCACTTCGTCTGAATCTCTGTGCTTGCTTTGTGTCGTAATGTATGTTGTTCAGCTTATTTCACAAGTGCTGCCCCATACAGTCCCATATACTCAATCTCTGGAAAGTTTATAGGGCTTTGGTGTGTGCGTGCGTGCGTGCGTGCGTGCGTGCGTGCGTGCGTGCGTGCGTTTGTGTGTGTGTGTGTGTGTGTGTGTGTGTGTGTGTGTGTGTGTGTGTGTGTGTGTGTGTGTGTGTGTGTGTGTTTGGTGAATGGTGCTCAATGAACATGTCCTGGCTCTGCCCGAGGAGCTGGATCAGTAGTACTGATCATTACAGCCGTGTCGCAGAGGAGCGGAGGGTGTCTGCCGTCGTTTCTCCTGGGGCATCATTACCCCCGTGTGTGCTTGTGTGTCTGTGTGTCCGTGTGTGTGTGTGTGTGTGTGTGTGTGTGTGTGTGTGTGTGTGTGCGTGTGTGTCTGTGTCTGTGTGTGTGCGTGTGCGTGTGCGTGTCTGTCTGCATGTACATACAGTCTACCGCATGTACATACAGTCTACCGCACGTCTGTGTGTGCAAGTGTACATGAGTATGTCCCTGTCTGTGTTTGTGTCTAGGTATGCACATGGTTGTGCGTGTACAAGAATAAGTAGATACAATATCAGTATCTGCACATGACCAAAAGCTGTCAGTCGCAGCTATAATTAGGACGTAAATAAGGAAGGAAGGAAATGAAATACACTGCAATGGGTTTTGGCTGTAAAAAAGTCTATAAAGAGACTAATGAGCAATCGTCTAATAACTCACATTGGAAGTAGAGCTCCTCGTCTCCCTCCTGGTCAGCTTTGCTGTAGCCACAATGCCTTTGAACACAAAGAGGACAATAAAGACATTTAACTGGCGTCACACGCGGCACGGAAAGGATTATTTGTAGGGTAAGCCTTAAAGACAGTAGTGAAATGTCAACGTGGTTTTTAAGATGGCTACCGTACTGTACACCCAGAGGAAACTACTATCACCTCATAACATTGTCTTCACTTTGTCTTTCAAACACATACAAAATCTTCATCTCATATTGAGAATTTGAGTGCTGTGATGTGTTGTTTGTTTCAAACTTCTTAGAGTTTGAAGTTGTGAGAAATAGAAGAAGGACAGTGCAATTTAGGCCAATTTAAGATCTAACAACAATGTTACAAAATACCATTTCAGACACTGCCATGAGATTGAAAATCAATGAATTCCTCTTTCAATCAGAGACAGGTAGTCGTTTCCTCTGGGCTGCATTAAAGGCAGAGTATGTAGTTTGTAGTCATTTAGGTATTTTCAAGATGTATGTGGTCCATTCACAAATTGGATCATTTCATGAATATTTACTAAAAAATAACATTAAAGTAAGTACAGTAAGTTTTGAAGCTAAGGGTATATATGACTGGCAATTTAAAATGGCGGACATGGAGAAGATCCACTTATTCATAAATGAAAAGTGTGAATTGCATAATGAATATAAATTGATGGTGGTGGCAAATATGCATGAAAAAGATAACATTTTTGAATTTACAGCATACATTTCGGAAATAAACCAGTAAAGAAATGACATACTCTACCCTTAACAACAGTGGACTATTTATGAGTGTCTTCAGTGTGTATTCTGGAAAGAGAACAAGATTGGCTATGCCTCCACAACACCCCCCATACTCATGTATCAAACCCGGCACGTTAAAAAAAAGATGCAGCAGCACTCCGGAGTATATTAATGTGATGACTGTGCCCCGAGCCATGAAATAATTTTACAAGGTTTGCACTTTGATAGTTCACCGGAAAATTGATTGCACCGCAGTAGTAGTCAGAGGCGCAAGTGATAGCCATGCATTTCGGTGATAAGATAAATACATCAAATAATAGATCAAGTTAAAAAGGCAGGAAAAAAATATATAGCGCACAACATACACATCAGCATTTCAATCCTTCATGCTGCAGGCCTCCCTGAGTGAAATGGTCAACATACTGATGGGATGGGATGAGATGCGCGAGGAAATAAAGTGAAGATGACTACTTGGAGATTGACAAGTACGAGAGACGGCCGTCAGGAAAGAAAAAAAAGGTAAACAGCCAGGGCACATGCTCGATCTGGCACAGAAGTATGCTATCACATCTCAGGGTCATTATTATACTGGCCCCCAAAAGAATGGAGAAACCCGTTGTTTTGTGTTTTTTTCTTTCTGAAAGTAGCTCTCCTTCTCCTTGATAATGGATGCATTACATCAAAAAACAGTCATGCAAAAAATGGGGTGTTTCTGTGCACAGTGAGAACTCGGAGGGAAAATAACACATCACAATCCATTACCACAGCGAGCCGTTGCCACAGATGATGGGTGTGGGTGTGTGGATGTGGACGTGCAGGCGTGGAAAACTCCATGGCTATATGCGGTACAGTACAGGCGGAGGCCAGGCCAGTGTGTGAGTGACAGAAAGACTAATTGACAGAGCAGAGACTCACAGAAGCGGAGAGTCAAGGGGGCCCGCAAGAGCGTACCTTCTCCCAATGATGAAGCCGAAGACCATGAAGACCAGGATGATGGTGCCGGCCACCGCCACCACGGCAATGATGATGACCGGGTTCTGCTCGCTCGATACGATGGTGGCTAGAAAAGGAAAGAACAGAAGAGGAAAGAAAAGAAGGGCAGAGAGAGGAAATGCACACAGAAAGAGGAAAAGACACAGAAAGAGAGCAGGGAGAGAGAGGGAGAGGGAGAGCGAGAGAGGAAGAGAGAGAGAAAGAGAGAGAGTAAGAAGGGGGGCGGGGGATAAAACATCCAATTATTTGATGATGATGACTGGGTTCTGCTTGCTTGATATGATGGTGGCTGAAAGAGATACACACAAAGAGATACAGATGAAGGTAGAAAGATAGAGATAAAGAGAGAGAGAGAGAGAGCGAGAGAGAGAGCGAGAGAGAGAGAGCGAGAGAGAGACAGAGAGAGAGAGAGAGAGAGAGAGAGAGCGAGAGAGAGACAGAGACAGAGACAGAGACAGAGACAGAGACAGAGAACATCCAATTATATGACGACAGAGAAAGTACACTCAGAGTGAGACTCAGTCACCCAGGAAGAACGTGTTAAAGTGATAACCCCTTTCTCGTCCTTCTGGGTGGGGGGGGGGACCAACCAACGAATGGACTGGCGCTGCTGCTACCCGCTGCTATTTTTGGCAGCCCTCGCCTGCACAGTTCTAGTGTTTCGAAAAGTGGGCTTAATGGTCCCACAAGGAAATGGCAGTGCCCTTCATTTGAAACAATGACACATTCAGGTTGAATTGTTTTCCCATTTAGAATCATTTTGGTAGCTAAAGACCACTTATATTTTTGCATATTGCTATTAGATCTCACATGTGTGCGTGTGGTGAAAAACATGGTAAAAACAGCGGGATATCCGTGCGTTTTCCAAGAAACAACAGCCCCGAACGAAGGGCAAAAGTTTATGCGGGGGTGGTGTTAGTGTTTAGTTCTGAAGATGTACCTGCTGGCTCTTCTTTCGTGGTGACCTCTACCCGCGGCCCAAAGGTGCCGTATCCGGCAGCCGTGAACGCCCGGATCTGAAACACGTACGCCGTGCTGGGCTTCAGGTTGTTCACCGTGGCCGACGTCGACTTGGACTTCACGGTAGAGTAGATGCGCTCCTTCTGATCCTTTGTTGGAAGAAGGGAAAAAAGAAAAAATAATAAAATAAAATGCAGCATGTGCATACCTTTTCCCATTCACTTTCCGTTATTCATTGCCATCCAGAGGTTCCAAAACTTCTTGTGCTACTATCCCCTTTTGTACCTAAGAATAGTTTGAACGGCCTTTTGTACCAAGGAATATTCCCCCCAGCCTGACCCCCCCTTAGGGGTTGCGGATTTGGGAACCACTCTTTCAATCTATAACACAAAAATTGCCAGACTGTTTCTTTCTTTCGGAGAGTCTTTAAAAATATATGATTCCTGGGTCTAGGTGTAACTAAAGTAACAGCCGAGTATACAATCGGACTATCGTACCACTCCCCTCCCTGCAGGACATTTACACCACACGCCTCACCCGGAAAGCACTGATGATCATCAAAGACACAAGCCACCCTGCACACAAACTGTTCAGCCTCCTGCCCTCTGGAAAGAGGTACAGGCGCCTCCGTTCCCGTACCACCCGGCTGGCGAGCAGCACAATGCACCAAGCGATCAAGATGCTGAACACTCAACCCACTCTCCCTCCACTGTCAGCCTCTAGCCAGCAAGGCCACTGACAACCCCCCCCTCCCCCCACTGTCAGCCTCTAGCCAGCAAGGCCACTGACAACCCCCCCTCCCCATCCCCCACCACCATATCTGCGACTGAACATTCCACC
>NC_085874.1:6643401-6648401 GCF_034702125.1 Engraulis encrasicolus
TGGCGGTAATTGGGAGCTTGTTACATGCTGCTGTCTGTCACCTGACCACTTTGGCAGTTTGTATGAAGGCTTTCGGGTGGTTTGAGTCTGAAGTCCAGCCACATGCTCCCTGGTCACACCGAGAGAGACGGGGAGGAAAGCCAGAGCTTTTGGGAAAGAAGCAGACATAAACGTAGGTAGCCAGATGCTGACGGTGACAGACAAATGGGAAAAGAAAGAAAGAAAGAAAGAAAGAAAGAAAGAAAGAAAGAAAGAAAGAAAGAAAGAAAGAAAGAGAGAAAGGATGAAAAAATAGAAGCGCGTGTCTGTGTGGGTTGTAAAGATAAAAAGTTCCAGAGAGCTGAATTCCATCGTTGTTTTTGTAAGTGGGACGTGCACCATATATTCAGTCCACGATATGGGATAACTCTCTGGGGTTTTTCAATCAGTACCAGGTACCCATTACTCGTCTCATGAATCAGGAGCAATATGCACATACTCAAAATACCCACATTTTCTCAAAGGGTCAAAGGCTGTCCTTCTCTACTCCTGCCAGCTAAGATCTCCAAAGATCTCGATAAACCTACATAAAAAGAGACTTATAATCCACAGAGACAACAAAACATAAATGATACGCAGGGGAATTAATGTTAAAAACATTAAAAAAATAAACTTTATGACAGAGGGTTTCTTATTTTCAGAGGTATGATGTAATGCCACCTCTAGTCCATGAAATTACATGTGCATAGCTGTTATACCAGTTATTTCATTGTATCTAATGAGCATCTACCCTAATGAGGAATTTTACTTTTATTTTACTTATAATTATGCTTTATACACCTCTGATTATTATGGATTCTTTAGTAAAAGCCCATGTCTCAAACTTTCTGTTGTTCTTATGCAGATTACTTAGTTAAATAAAAAATGCCTCGGCCAGACAACTAATGACATACTTAACATTGTATAGACCAGACTTAGCACTCAGACACTTTTAACACATACCTGCGGGGCTCAGTGTACCAGAAAATTGTATAATTGTTATGCCCGTCATAAAGTGACTGTTTGCGGAAGAAGAGTTCTGTGCAATCATTCCGCAATATTAAACAACCTATTAGTGACCCCCGACACCATTTCCTCCGTCAAGCTAATTCGTTCGGAACCCCTAACTCCATCACGTCACTGCTTTAGAATACATTATGAATACATCAAGCAAGAAGAATTTTAATATCCTCGCCTCGCCACTCCATCTGCAATTCCATTCCGGTTTCTAACAGAAAAACGCTGCGAAAGTGAAATGTCAGCTTTATTGCATAATCTTCTTTTTGGGCTTCTTGAACATGGTCTGTCTGTGGAGTGGAGGATATAAGCTCATTTTTAATTACCAAACTACTCAAGTCAAGCTTGGGATCTCAGCGCCAATTTCTATGTGCCATCCATCTTGTGGAAGAAGCAGATTAGTCGGAAGCTTAACTGTATATTAAGTGGGATAGCTTCTCACTTGTATTTAAATCACTCTAAGGAGGTAGATTACAAGGAATATTCCTTTAATGCCTGAATATTGTTTTGAAATGCCCGAAAAAAGGAATACCAGTGGTGATCTGCCGATCTGTGTGTAGTGTTCTATTAAAGTGGAAATGAAGCACTGACAACTATTATCATTTTTTGGCGGCTTATTTATTTTCATAAACGAATGGATGTTCATTGAACTGCACTTTTAAGTAGTTTTGCTGAAAAATGACATGTTATTACCGAGTTTCGCCACAAGGGCGCAGCCATGTTCGCCGCCTACGTAACGCGAATGGTAGAACTTGGTGGCTAATGTAGCCTTCCATTCACTTAACGTTAGCGTGTGCTAACTACAGCGCTAACTGACTCTAATCGTGGCAGTAAAATTGAAGAAGGACGAGGGGTTCATTTTACATTGTCCCTGGGTTTTCTATGTTATATACCTATCAGATGAAAGAGAAATGTCAAGTGTCATTATCACTTTGTGTCAAAAAGCCTTTGCTACGAGCATGGTGAGATAGCTGCAGCCATCCACCCATTGCATCCACCATAGGACAGGAGTCAGGACTGGGGCTGCTCGATCTCATAGGTTTGTAGTGACAGACCGTCACCAATAACGTCTTTTTCCTGCATTGTTGGACGCTAATCTGAAAGCCCATGTCTTTAAGTTGGCTATGTGGTTCAATTCAGTAATAGAAAATAACTTGCAAAATTGGCGGAAGTTTGGAAAGCTTTGTGAAGGGAAGGGACGCAGCCTGTGTGTGTGGCTATAGCATCCCCTCTCTCGTCTCGCTCTCGGAGTTGGAGGAGCTTTGGGGATTTGAAGTTGATGCCACGGGAAATGACACGTTAAACTATCATGGCCTACATTAAGTTATGGCATGCTTAAAGTAGCTGCATCTATTGTAGTAAATTATTATGTTATTGAAGTCGCGGATGCATCCTCAAACTGGCTGGAATAGCGTTGTTGCCTTGGATTATTGTTGACTGGATAACACCAACGTGGGCACGGAGATGTCAAAGTAGCCTAATTCAGGTGCTTGGAAAATGTTGGCGAAATCATCGGAAGATGAAGGTAGGGAACTGCAACATTGCACGACATCGCATGAATAGTGATCATGTTGGCTCAATACCAAAATGTGTTAGCGACTTGTCACCTTAGCAAAAAAAAAAAGCTGCTTGTTTACCTGTGGTTCATGTGATGGGATGTCTTGTCTGCCTTCATGCCTCATATTTGTTCTGTCCCACCCAAACACGTATTCTTGCTTCATTTGGGTTAAGCAAATAAGCTCATAATCAGCCACGCAAGTCCCAAATGTTTAATTCACTACTATCATAACAGCATTAGAATAGGAGACTACCATTCGCGTGACGTCACCCGCTGTTGGCTGGAAACGTTAACAGAAACGTTACGTGTTTGTGCTTTATTTTTTTATTAACGGCTTAAATTTCAGACTTCAAAAATATATATATATTTGCTGGCTTATCTTACTGGTGTTATAGACCCCTATATTAGGTCACTGCTTCATTTCCACTTTAATACTTGCTTGATGTATAGTGCAGGAAACGTTAGCTGATGACCGACAAGGAAAAAGAAGGAGTTGTCTTTTGATTTCATCCAGTTGTTACCCAGAATTGTTTGATATTTACGATCCACATCGCCCCGCGCACTCAACTTTTAACAGCCCTGTGGCCTCTCGCAGACGTCTTTTCCAGATCGCCATGAAAACATCAGAATCGGCGACGGCGCGCTCTCCGGGCCGGACACTAACGAGGCATGAGGTAATCTCCGTCCTCTGCTTCTATTTGACATTGTGACTCCATACGGGGGGATAAAGACAGGGAGAAGGGGAAGGAGGAGGAGGGGGCAGTATGAGCACTTATTAACCGCTGGCTCTGCCCACGGGGAGAGAGCAGGCAGCGGCAGGCCAGCAGAGGAGAGGAAGTTGCCTGGCGGTGCATGGAGGCTTCCCGCACACCACCAGCGCTAGCTATCCTTCACTTCTCCATGCTGCTCAGAGTAAACAGCTGGCTGAGCGAGCAGGAGACAAAACAGACCGTTGGAGGGAGAGAAGGGATTTTCAATCAGTCAGTGGATGGCATACTGGGAGCAAACATTGAAAAAGGAAAAAGGAAAGAAAAAACTGAAGCTGGTGGAAAACTCACTATGCTACGCCCTGTCGGCCAGAGAGAACCAGTGAGTCAGAAAATAAAGGCAGTAAGATGATGATCGGGCTGGTCTTTGATGAATGTGAATATGACTGGGCGAATTGGTGTGACAAGGCCCCCATACTCCTCTGGCTCCCGTCCATCTGTCCGTCCCGTCCCCTCTCGTCTGCTGCTCAGGCTGCTGCGCTTAGGCAAACAGAGCGAGGCGGAAAAAGGAAGAAAAAGGAAAAGGAAAAAAAAAAGTTTTCCCAAGCTGCCTGCCTGCCGCCACTGAGAGCTTTGTCAGCTCCAGTTATAGTCAGGGGCAGGACACAGTGAAATTGACCAATGCTGACAAAATCTGTTTGGGGCTTCTTAGTAAATGTGTTCACTGCACAGAAAGAACTGAGCTTTTTAAGCCGTTAAGTGTCATTTCAAAAGTGAAAAGTGTTCTGAGCCCACACCTGGCTCCTTGCAATGGAGATGTCTCCAATGACTACTTGCACCATTAAATGTGATTATACCTGCATTAGGTATACATTAGGTGTCCATTCAAACACTACAATTTCACAAGGCATTACAAAGCAGGACGTCTTGAAAATGGCTGATGACTTTTTACGTAGACTCAGTATGTTTGGTGTGCAACAAGGAGTCATGCTTTTTTTTATCAAGCTGTTGAAGAGACTGTACTACGCTATGCAATCACTGTTTGATTTGTGAATCTAAGAGTCAAAGTAAAGTCACAAATCAGCAGACTGACTCACTCTGTGTTAAAATTGGTGGTGGTAAGGGAGCACCCCACCCTATAAGTAATATATGAGGACTCTGTGCTTAGACAGGCCAGGAAAATAATTGAAGACCCCACACAATTTTTGCAGAGTATGAACTGCTCCCTTCGGGCAGGCGATACAGAGTCCCAGTTAAAAGCAAAAAAAGGTTTCTGAACAGGTACACATTTTCTTTCATCCCCACATCTATTAGCTTTGTGATTGTCCAAGACAAATTGCCTGAGGGACAAATAAAAAAAAGTCTTGAATCTTGAAGACAAATGAGAGGGAGGGTCACTTAGCTTGATGGCAATTTACTTCAATGCAACTGAATAATCTCTATGATTCCAAGAACGTCAGGAGTCAAGAAATCTGAATGGGAGCTGACACGCTTCAACCACTCAGCTTTAACTCATGTTTCCGTGACAAGTCATGGCAGATAAATCTGACGCCACTGTCATCATGTCAAAGCACGTTCTTGCTTCTTTCCAAAACAAATCATTTTCATTTGGAATCTATGTAGACTGCTGATGCAAAACTCATCATATGCTTCCATTGGAAAATATGAATTGGAAAGATATCTCATCACTGCAACATGCA
>NC_085874.1:6658401-6673401 GCF_034702125.1 Engraulis encrasicolus
GCATCGCAGTCTCCCTCCTCTCCTCTCTCTCTCTCTCTCTCTCTCTCTCTCTCTGTCTCTCTCTCTCTCTCTCGCAGCCCCTCTTTCCCAATTACCCAATACACACTCGCAGACGGCTGCAATTCGCATCCCTCCTTTGTGTAGCCAGGCAGGTTTTGTTAGACCATCCAGGTCTGCATGGTTGTCAGTTAATTGGAGGGATGTTGTCCTTATTATTATGCAAATGAAGGAACTTTCACTCCATTTACACTGAATTGCTTTCTGTAATCTGGTAGGTAACAAAAGTAACAGCTAATGCGAAGACACTCTCTGTGTGACCTCTTGCTGTAGAACCTGTTGCTCTGCCCACATGGAAGAACCCGAGCGAGCACATGTGCTGATTGGTCTGTCAATATTCATCTCCGTCTCGAATCAATCAAACTGTTTTTTTTTCTACATCTCACAGTTTACACCCTTCTATTTTTCCCAGTGCAGCAATTCTGACAAACTAATGACTATTGACAAACGGACAAAAGGGTTACAGTGCAAAGCTGAGACAGCACTACATGCCTGCTTGAAGATGCCTAAATATGCTCAGGAGAAGAAATATATGTATGTGTCTCTTGTGGTATGGAGGGAAACAGCAGAGTGTGGGAAAATACTGAATATATCACAATAGCTTCATTTAGTTTGGACGTTGATGTTGATGTTGGATGTTTGGATGTTGACCTCTACCTCCTGCCATAGGCATAAGGGTTGGCACCAATACCAACCTGAGTAGAGGACATTCATTGAACGTTGCGTAGCTTCGTAATGATCTCAACTTGCACATTCCACACAAAAAAAACTTTAATCACAAAACAGAAATTTTAAAATATTTTGGGGATATTTTCTCAGCTTCACTCCATGTGACACGTGCCTCTGAAATTTGGAACACATGATAATTGAGGAGATGAGCATGTCTATAGCTACAGTATTGAATACGGCAATGTTTCTGTCACACAGTGTAACCAGCAATGCTCTTCTGACCAACCCTATGGAATTGAATGCCTTTTTTTCTCCAGAGGAGATGACGTCTTCCAGGTTTCAATTCTATCCCATTGTACCTTGGAGAATAACACAGAGGAAACAGACCTGGTGTGTTTTTTTTGGGAAGAGGATCATATGGTAAATCCTGAGAGATGTTTGAAAGTTATAGTGTGCACATCCACAAAAGCAGTAATTCAGGTACCAGACAGTTGTAGACAATGGTGTGACAGAGTAGTCTGTACACTGCGTATGAGCTTCGGGAATATACTTTCTTTTTTAACAAACAGCAACGTTTCAATCGACTAGCACAAGTACACTATAATCCCACTCTATCCTTCCTCTTTTGCTGTTTGTTAAACAATTACTGTAAGTGTATTTTTGGAGCTTATACACACTGTGCAAACCAATCTCTCACACAGGTCCTAAGAGACACATTACCATAGACAAAAACATTCATTGAAGACAGAACGTTTCCAGACAGTCCAAGAAACAGGTTAAACTCCTCATCTTTCTTGTAGCCATAACATACACGGTCTCTGTTTCGTACAGTCCTTTGAAATGGCTGCACTTCTAAACTTATTTTTGCATTCAACAGTCAGTCTTCTGAAAGTCCCAGTGAACGGTAGCAATGTTTTTCCGCAAAGAAGAAGAGGTCTTTTTTAAGCAAAAGTAGATGTTTGGTAACAGTTTGTATTTCTCTCATCTGTAGTTTCATCTACTTGATAGATGTTCCTCCATCTGTAGATGTTCCATCTACTAAATAAATGTTCCTCTGTCAATATGACAATGGAGAGCTGTTTTTACACATCAATAGCTCAGAGTCAATAGTTTAGATGTATTTTCTACTCTGTCAGATCAATTGACCATGTACGTGGCTACAATACACTTGTACGAATAGAGCAGCTTTTGAAAGAAATGTATGGTGAAATCTAAAACTTCAAAGAACACCTTGCAAAAGGTTGCACAACAAGACAAGGTTGGTTGTAGAATTTAACTCATCGCATGACTTATTTCAAGTCTGGTATCACACGCACACTCCTACTCACATTCACGCTCACTCACTTTATTTCTCTCACTCTCTTTCTCTCCCTCTCTCTCTCTCTCTCTCTCTCTCTCTCTCTCTCTCTCACACACACACACACACACACACACACACACACACACACACACACACACACACACACACACACACACACACACACACACACACACACACACACACACACACTGTTAATAGGCTACAAAAATACTTTTGGAAAAATACAGAGGAGGTGGACAACTGGCCAGGGATTTATAACAAAAGGCCCCCTCCAATCTAGTAATGACTTCACCGGACCTGATGGATCAGCTGGGGGAAACCAGAGCCACAGAAGCCAAAGAACTTTACAGAGGCCACAACGCCCCCCCCTCACGCCCCCAGACCACCGCCACCCCCCAAACCCTCCCTTTCTATTCAAAGTCCTAGCTAACTGACAGTTTCAGTGCCAGATGTAACTCCCATCTGTATACAAGTGAATTCTCACACACACCCTATTCGGGCGTCATAATCTTTTTACTGCTGCTTTACACGGCGCCATTAAAGGCCTGGTGCCAGATGGTTGGAATATATTCCCTTGGCTTTGATAAAAAAAAGAAAAAAAAGAATTAGCGTACTTGGAACACAGTTACAGTGTTACAAGGAACGTACGTATGTACAGGGGTGAGGAAGCTTGCAGCTGATGAGAACTAGCAGGTGCAAGTGACAACTTTAGGGGCCGCGGCCCTACAGTCGTGTTTTGACATGGAGGCAGACACTTTACAGAGCTTGGGAGATTAGTCACGGCTCAATCTAACCACAGCATCTAACCATCTGATCATAACCTTGGGTTAGGGTGCGAATGACACTGCTAGGCAGCTCCTCGTCTGAAATGGGTCTATAGGTTGCTCTCTCCTTCTCCCCCTTCATGGCATAGTCGGTCGTGACTTGAACTCATTATCATTTCTATTGGTGATAATGTGAGGGAGCGAGGGAGGGAGAGAAGGAGAGAGTGAGGGAGGAGGGGAGGGGAGGGGGGATGGTGAAACCAGGGGGGCTGAAGACATAATTAGTTCCCCTCTCCACAGGAGACTGTATGTTGATGAGACGGTGAGAGATGGAAAAGAATAACTTTTTTCCTCCCCACCACCATCATACCTCTCATTTCCTTTTCCTTCTGACAAAAAATAACACATCATTATGCTAATCAATGCGATACAAATAAAAAAAAACTCAAAACCATACAAAATTTTCTCACAATATTAGATTAGGTTTTGTGCAAAAACGACTTGATTTAGTGTCTACGATTTGAAGAAGCGGCTTGACTGTATTTGCACCAATCACTGGAATCGGAGCAGTGTGGCAGCATTGTGATATCGTGCCGCAGAGAGATATTGTGACAGGCCAAAATAGACTGTGGCAAGATATCAAATATCTCCAACGTTAGACGCCTGGAGTTGCTTCTCAGGATCCGAGCATGTTACATTTCTACCTGTCACTGCAACTACAACAGACTGAATTACAAGCGCCCCCCAAATACCACAGCTGTTTTGCACACACCCCACCACCCCACCCTCCTCCTCTCACATGCCACTGACCAGTACCTAGAAAACGGAGGTCTGGTTTGCCCAGGAAAAGCACACATTTTGTGGGGAATTAGTCACGATGACATGCCTCACGGTGTGGTGGGCCTTTTTTTGTGGTTCTCTCAGGGTGCCTTTCCCCTCGGCAGGAAATGAAACACGTTTTTGTGTGCCATGGTGACAATCTACTGCAGGTTGTGTCTTAAGTGTGGGGTCTGTCACTCAACCCCGGCATGTTATGTGGGGGTGAGGGGTGTAGTGGCAGGTGGGAGAATGTGGAGAGGGACAACGAGCCGGCAAGACAGATTTACTATGCACTGCAGAGTGTGTGTGTGTGTGTGTGTGTGTGTGTGTGTGTGTGTGTGTGTGTGTGTGTGTGTGTGTGTGTGTGTGTGTGTGTGTGTGTGTGTGTGTGTGTGTGTGTGTGTGTGCATGAGTGCGTGCGTGCGTGCGTGCGTGCGTGCGTGCGTGCGTGCGTGCGTGTGTGTATTAGACAGGCAGAAAGACAGACAGTTTGACAGATTTACAAGACACTGCATGCCATACTCAGATAGTATAGCTCCATATATTTGTGATCTCAATAATAGTATGAGTTTGACTGGAATGCATGATCGTCTTACAAAAAACTAGGGGGGGGGGGGAGGTGCACATTTGGCTTTGTACAAAGCCACACAAATATTAATAACAAAAATAGCTGGGTGAAGGAAAATATGACATAATGGTGTACTGATAATAAAGCATTTAACACCAACACAATCATCCCATTTTCATTTATTTTTGATGGTCACCGGACAAAAGCACTTTGACCATTGGGAAAAAATGTCATCATGAACGCATTGTTCAGAGCTGCTCACCTGAATTAGCCAGACAGCTGTCCGCAATTAGTGTCTGTCACTCAAAACACCACGGACAATCACCCAAGACACAAAATTAGTCTTGTGAAAGGACTAGCCATTACCATCATGCGTAATACCTCCTGAAGAGCCAACTAAAGCAGCAGCACCTTCTATACAGTATAATTCTGTGTCCTGTTAAGCATTCAGCAAATGCATAATATTCTCTGTTTTCTGGTTACATAACAGTTATTTCCTTTTTGTTTGTTTGTCTTTTTTTTTGCTTTGGAGTTCAGATTTTTGAGTGGTACCAAAGCTCCAAGGTATGAAGAGAGACTAGACGCAGGGGATACGACAGGAAAGCCTCCCCCTCCACTACCTCTCCCACACACAAAGGAGACTCATCTCCATTGCAGGATTCAATGTTTTTGCCGCCATTAACACAACATTTCCATGCGGTAAACCCTAGGAACCATTGTTGTAGCGGCTTCGCACTCGTGTAAATAATTGAGCAGATCTGCGTGTCCTCATCAGAAGTGCAGAGGAGTGTGGGAGCGCAGCGCCAAAAGATGAAACCGAATGAGAGCCAGCATTGTCTTTCAACTGCAAAACCCACAGGCGGCCGAGGCAAAGACATCCCAATCATTAAAGTTACAAAACTTTCACAAGTGTGTAACTTCACACAGATTCCTTGCAAACATGAACCACAAAATACACGAAACTGAGATGCAGATACAACAACATGGGCCAATGACTTGCCTGGTACAAGTGTACTGAGAGGTAATCACAAAGACATACTCTCAATCACTTACTCATACAAACGCACGCACACACATGCATGCACGCACATACACACACACGAATAGTGGATATACACATATTAATTAATCTACAAATATAATGACTTTGAGACCTTAAAGATTTTAAGATCTTCCAAGAATAAACCTTGAGTCTGTTACAACCCTTAAAGATTTTAGACTGAAACGTATGTAGCTCTCTCTGCTGTGACAATGTTTACACATAGCTGGGTATTTTGATCAAAATGTTCTTCCTTTCATTTTCAAAAGTAACTTTGTTTATGCACCATCAATGAATCCGCGTAACTATGCTCTCGAGAGCATCATAAATTCGCTGTCCAATTTTCTGTCTGGACAAGAAAAATCTGGCAAGGCACAAACGATAGAAAGCACAAGCGGTACAGTCTCTGTCTTAAAAAACAAGCATGTACAATGTGTACAAACAAGGCCCAACTGTGCATCTGTCTCTGTCTATATGTACAATACAGGGGTGCCCTTCTCGGAACCATAGTTGCTAACTTCATTAGCTACTTTGTCGTTTTCAGTGCAATTTCCCATTGGCAACTACCCAAGTTGCTAACTAGCTAACAACTACGCTTTAGAGAAATACACCCCAGTAGAATTACGATTAGACAGGCACATCAACAGAAGGAGCAACTTTGCCACAAATTTCCCACTGACATTCATTTGGCAGTTGACAAATCCCTCGTTTGCAGGCTTCCAGACAACAGGAAGCACTCGTGTTTCTTAAAAGGGCGGCCACGTCAGGGGCGAGGAGCGAGCTGGAGCTGGAGCTGGAGCTGGAGCTGGGGCCATTGGGGACAGAGGAAGCATGACGCCCAAAAAAAAGCTCATTTACTCGGTTTCCTCTGCGAGGGGGCCTGGATGCTGCGGCCTGGCCTGTCCACTCCATGCAACAGGGGACCGAGTCAGTAGGGGAATGAAGAAGAGTGGGTGTGAGGGTGAGGGTGAGGGGTGAGGCGCTGCTCGCTCAAGCACAGAAGATTCAGAGGGGGATTTGGGGAGTGGGGTGGGGTGGTGGGGAGGGGGGGTCGTCTGCCAGCAATAAAAGGCTGAAACAGGATACTCGGGGAGATTAATTACCTAGATAGGGCACGATAATGCCATTTAAATGGGAAAGTAATTAAAGTGCACCTTCCATGAAAATTATTCATTGCTGACGGATTGGGTGACAGACAAATCGGGGCGGCATTTTACGAGAAAGCTACAGGTTAAGTGGTGAAAGACTGTGCCTGGTGAGACCACCGTCGCTTTTAGCGGGGAGTTGCTGAATATCAACCGCTTGGCCCAGCTCTCGTCAAATTACAGCCTCTGCTGTGCTGGGTGACGTTTAAAAAGCCAGACGAGAAGAAGAAGAAGAAGAAGAAGGGGAGAAGGGAGAAAAGAGTAGGTCGTTGGGTAATGCAAACCGAACACACACACATACACACACTCACACACACACACACACACACACACACACACACACACACACACACACACACACACACACACACACACACACACACACACACACACACTCACACAAAACAACAACATGAGGTGGAGGTCCAATTTTCACCACATTAAAACACATTTTCTGAACCTGCTGAACACATTATCGATCAAGGTATTAGGCGGGCAAAGTGTCTAAGCAGTGATATGACCTGTGTACATACTGTACGATCAATTTAACCTGTCACAATGACCACTCAGCCCGCCCAAATTGTTCGGCGAAAAAAGAAGAAAGTTTGCCCTGGCTGAATGCAAATCCATGGTGGAATCTCATTTTTTATTCTTTTATTAGGCAAGAAAATCCATACTAGCGCACCTCCTATTACAAACGACTACAGACCTACAAAAGAGGCATAAGCCCGACATCATATACTATGACTGACTGTTGAATGCACTGCATTCTCAGTGTTTTTTCCCCCTCTCACACAACAAAGTACAGAGGCTTTTCAGATCAATATGAAATGCTTAATCTACTTTCATGCGAGCCAACTTTTTTTCCCCTTCCATTAACACAAAAAAGGTAGCTAAGGGAACGCCTCGTTCTCTCCCCTTGACTGTTTGAATATTGCTCCATGTGCAGTTTGCCTTTTTAAGTCGGAAGTTGCAAAAAGGAGCATGAAGAATGTTGAAAATGTATGGAGATTAACCCATAAATTGTTTAAATCTAGCGAGGTCTTATCAGCACCGAGACAGGGCTGGAGAGGCATGCAAAGTAGCTGCCCCTGGCTCACTAAAAGCACAGCTTGTTGCCATAGCCGAGAAAGAAAAAAAACGTTCAAATCTATAAATAATGCATTCACAATAATGCATTTCGGATTGAAACGAAACCCCTCCTTGCAAAGTGGATTACAAAATCACACACTTGAAGTCACTGATAGTCACACAGAGGCTCTTTTTTTTGGTTGGTGGCAAAACTATTGCTCCATGTCGACTAAAAAATAATAATAATGAAATAAAAAAAATAAACAGGCCTCGGTGTAGAGCCTTTTGCACAATATGTGCATTTGGCCTTACAATCAATTTCCACGGTAACTCATCCGACCTCTTTGTTATGTGGCTTATGGCTTGTGCTATTTTTTCACCTGTATACCCTCCACACCAGGTCGACATACAATTCAAGCTCCAGCCTCCCTAGTAAGAAACTGTGGCCAATCTTGTTTCTGTACCTTCCTCTCTCTCTCCCTCTCTCTCTCTCTCTCTCTCTTTCTCTCTCTCTATCTCTCTATCTCTCTCTCTCTCTCTCTCAATAATCTCCCCCCGCTCACTCTCTGTCTCTCTGTCTCTCTCACACACACACACACACACACACACACACACACACACACACACACACACACACACACACACACACACACACACACACACACACACACACACACACACAAACACACACACACACAACCTCTCACTTTCTCCACAGGCAGTGACTTAGTAGATGGAAACGCAAACAAGAAACCTTGAATGAATATCAAGAGTTCTTCTATGCAATATTCCCAATCACATGTCTCAAATCAAAAAAGCAAACGTACCTTGTTTACAAGTGGCACGAAGCGGCACAACATCCCGAACAATAGAGGCCGCACCCTGGCAGCTCTATGGAGGGTTGTCAAGTGACAAAGGAGCACTGATTAGCCTTAGTCTCACTGCAGGGCGAGCCCCGGGCTGGCCCGGACAAAAGGGGGCTGACGGTGATCTCATCAAAAGGGGGCTAGGTGCTAAGATGGCCGCCGGGCCAGGTTGTGGGGCTAAGGGCCGCTTTCCCTGGCCCGTCGAATTCGATGGGCCAGCAAGCACCGCCGAGGCTCGGAGGCGGGGTCAACCTCGGGCGATATAGCCCACGTGCGATATAGCCCACCAGACCTTCGGCGATAATAGCGCAAAAGCTAAATAAGCCGACATAAATGTCATGTGTGAGTATTTGTGAGACACTTTTTATTGGTGTCCAGTGGAAAGCATGCCAAATCACGATAATGGCACAAGAGTTGGCGGCTAAAAGCAGAAAAAAGCCGACATGACTTAGCTATGACATCCCAAGTTTAAGTGTAGTGGTGCCCATGATGCCCTGATAACAACAAAAAAAGTTATGTTGGCTAAATAACTTTAAAAACACAAACAGAAGTGCCAAAGTTGCATCTTATGAAATTATGCCATAAGAAAGCCAAACACCCCAAACTAATAATTTGCCCAGAATTTAGCGATAAGTCCCCCATGCAGCCACATTATTACACAGTAAAGCACAGCTGTTATTGACTTAGGCCTATTTAAAATCATCCTCACTCTGCTGCCCTAGTGTCTCATGTTTTGCAGACATACTAAACCATAGGCATACGTTTTGCAGACATGTGCCATAGTGCGCACACTTAGAATTCCCTGCAGGACACACACCGATGTTATGCAGATTGAACGACTTGTAGGCTACGCTACTTCCGTGGCTACTTTAATAAATAGTCGCTATTCCCCTGGCTCATCATTTTCTATAGCAGCTGATGAAGATGCTATGTCTCCGGGATTTGGTCTCTTTTCACATGGTAACTTATTCAATTACCTGCACATTCACCATGAATAGACAGGTGGCACGCCGCAACGAGGGGGTGTCGCTATGTCCGGGGCTCATAATTTTCTATAGCAACTGATGAAGGTGCTATGTCTCCGGGATTTGGTCTCCTTTCACATGGTAACTTATTCAATTACCTGCACATTCATGTCTCGCTATGTCCGGGGCTCATGCTTCTGTGCGCTATTGGGGGGATTAACTGGGCATGTTCGCACGTCTCCTTCTGTTCACTCTCAGTTGTCGAGCTGCTCGTATTTTCATGCGTCTTTGTCTTCTTAACATGCGCTGCGTCCCATACAGCTTCTGAATCGACAACTTTGCCATGTAATAAAAATGTTCTTGAAAGGCAAGTCATTTTCTTTGCAGTTCTTGTCGTCTTTGTCCGTAGGCTACGAGCCAAACGGCGACCTGCTCCAGCAGAGTTTGCTCAATTTTCTTCTCCTTCTTTGTCGTTGTTCTGTTGTTGTCCTTCTGTGATTTGGGGCGAAAGTGGGCTGTGCCCGACTGACGTTTCACAAACAAGGCGTGTACCTGAATGTGCCTGGGGTCGGCTATGAGTCCGATCAGGCAAAAAATGGCCCGGGGCCGGCAGCTCCGAGCCGGCCACTCTCCTGAGCCCCGGGCGGCCCCGGGCCGCTGAAGCGGGGCTAATGAGACCAAGGCTATTGAAATGCACTCCAACTAGAGTTCTAAATGTAATATCTGCCCAGATCACACAGACTCACAATCATCATGGGAGAAAAGGCACTCCAACGCATGTGTATAGTGATGGTCGCGTACACTCGTACACACACACACACTACACACATACACACGTGTGCACACACACATACACAAGCTTGCACGCGCGCGCACGCACACACACACACACACACACACACACACACACACACACACACACACACACACACACACACACACACACACACACACACACACACACACACACACACACACACCTGATTTTTTTTTAAAGAAAGAAATCTCTCCATTTATGCTCATTTAAGCTGGAGTTGTACGGTAATTAGGTTTCAGAGAACAATAAGCACTCAGCACCTTTCAGGGTCCTCCTCGCCTTACCCAAGACACTTCCATCTGTGTAATTAGTTGAGGTGCAGATTCCCCATCAGTTGCATAACCATCTGCATTCACGCCGCCCACAGTTGACACACCTCCCTCTCCATACCAACCGCACACGCTCAGATACGCACGAACGCACTCATACATATGTACACACACATATGTACAGACGTACACACATGTACACACACACTCACGCACATACGCACACTCACGCAGATACGCACTCTCTCTCTCTCTCTCTCTCTCTCTCTCTCTCTCTCTCTCTCTTAGCTTGCTATATCAGATTATAACATTGAAGTCTGTCATCACGTGAATGCAACATGACGTGTGGCGTCGCGCCATTTGCAACACAACGGAACTGATGGTTAACTTTCAAACTGCTTGACTGGACGTGTGGCCGTGTCATCGCTGTGTTTATAGCCCTACCCAAAGACTTGCTACACAGATTCAAAAAGCCAAAAAAGAAAATGCATATGGAGTGTTGTGACTGGAAGAGAGATTTCATGGCCCAGCTATGATTGATTTTTTCCCCTATAGTGCGACCAAGTCTTTGTAAAGCGCCTAGAATGGTTCAAGTATTGCAGGGATGCCACGGGTATATACGAACATACAGTACTATATTCCCCCAGCACCAAAAGAACTGCGTTTCTTCTCTCTGTGTTTGTATCCTTCAAAAAGAAGGGCACGTGTCCTATTCGTCCTTCGCCAGGCCAACCCTCAGCACAATTCAGTGTGTCTCTGTCATGCACCGTGTCACTGAACATACATCATCCTTGGCACCTCGCACTACATTCTGGGCTTGCTCCCTGCCAACAATTATCCCCCCTCTCTCGCCCCCCCCCATCCCCCCACCCCCAATACACCCCGCAACCCCCCTGACCTGCGGCAGGCAGCAGATTGAGCCAGGAGAGACTGCCAGAGTCTCAGATGTTTCTGATGATTGCATCCTCCATTCTTCCTCCTCCAATTTCCTCTGCTTTTTTCTGCTAGCATGACGGAGTAAGCGCACAGAGCATTTTGCAGTGTAAAAGGAGCACTGAGAAATTGTGGAACTTAATGGTCCTACGTATGGTTGGACATAGTCTTCAAGTGTGGAATTAACACAGAAATATTTTCTGTGTATAAGCGTAAGTAAGTACCCTTAAGCGGGTTAGCTGAAGGCACTGGCAGTCACACCAGAGGTGCTTTTCTCATATGCTTTTTGCGCAATTCAGTTGACCTAAAGTTAATCACACATTACCTCAATAGACTCCAACAATTAGACCCAGACCGAGGTTAGGTGAGGAATTAATAAGATTGTATCAGTTCATCATTTTCATTCATACCAGTGAGAAAGTGTATAACAAATATAATGTCAAGTTATGTCTCAACCATAACCTTAAAGTACAGTATCTCCCCTTATAACCACCAGCATAACTTTCCACCATTTCCCTATAAATGTATATGAGAAGCATTGACTACACAGCGTACTATATTCATTCCCATGCGTCCCTCCTGTTCTGCTATACTAGCCTTGGTTTGGTAGTATAAACCATGCTGTCGACATGCCGCCAGGGCAAGCGGTGAAAGCCACCCTCCATTAATGACTGTAGTCATTCCACACTTTAAGGCAAATCGCATTTCATGGATGCTTGAGCATGAAAAAAGAGATCTCGCTGAGTGGCTCCATAGAAATGGTTCATTAAAAGGGAAAAAAGGGTCTAGGTTGCCTTTGCCACCAGAACGCCACCAAGGCTACAACGTTTCAATTATGGGGTGGATGTTCCTAGAGGGAGTGACCGAGCAAGCAGCATGCGTGGCCTCTCGTGTCGGGGACTGAAGACCCAAGCACACAGTGATGTTTGCAGTCAGAGAAATAAAGGTCCATCTTACAGTCATTTGCCACATAATACCTTCATATTTCAGCCTCCCACACACACAGACTCAGAGGGACGTGTCCCTCCGTCATTACACTGATGAACCGATGTTGAAGACAGCCAACTGTCATTCCTCAGAGTGGCTACAAAGTGGAACACAGTGGATCCAACCAACACATTCAAAAAAAGAAACACATATCCGACGCCAAATTATGAATAGCTGCAAAGCTGCCGCCAAATTGTTTCTGAAGTTATCCCAACAAGTAGCTCATGCAATGCTTTCAAAGCACGTAGCCTCGAGCCAAGGAACACACAGAAATCAGGGAAAACCGAGCTCTGCGGCACATGAAAATTAATGCCTCCTTTGAAAAAAATGCTCTCACAGCACAGCTTCAACAGACACACCATCAGAGACTTTTTGCAAAAATAAATAAAAAGGAGGCCCCATCATTAGTAGAACCATGAGTGAAAAAACAAGTCGTTCAGGAGACCAGTTACAAAACCTTTCAAGATCACCCACAAACCGTCATCATTTGCTTCACTGGAACCACACATCCCTACCAGTACCACCTGAAATCATTTGAACTAAGGGAACACTAAAACTACGCTTACACTATGATACATACTTCAGACTGTTGTATGCATGTATATTTAGTCCCTTTTTCCTAGACCCTTGACTATAATGCATTGATGTATACAGAGAATATTGAGCCATTTGTCCATACAGTACTTGCCTGTCTGCTGGTCTCAACTACAGTATATCAATCACCAAACAGGTATAGCAACACCAGGCTAGCAGTAATGTATACAGTACATTGAGCCATTTGTCCCCACCTGCTTGGCTAGTGGTCACACAACCAAGCCATTGAGCAGACACGTTTGGTAATACTAAGCTGGCAGCACACTGAGCCAGTTGCACCCAATCTGCTTGGCTGCTGGTGATGCCCACAGCAGTCATAGCAAACAGGTACAGGAACACCAGGCTAGCATTGACATGCATATGAAGAGCTCTTTTCCAAAATGAGATATATCCATTTTATAGAATGTTGGGAAATTGACATTTTTGTATTGGGAATTCCATTGAAATGCATTGCAAAATGCATTTTTATAGAGGTTTTAAAGTATGTTTTAAAGAATTCACACATAGATGATAGGACATCTTAACATTCAATCCCAATATTAAAATGCAAAAAGTCAAAAATGGTGGGTATAGCGTTTTGGAAAAGAGCTCTTCATATATTGAGCCATTTGTATCCTACCTGCTTGGCTGGTGGTGATGCTGACGGCGGCGAACAGCCTCTGGGTGCGGCGGCTGAGGTCGGACACGCCGTTAACGGCCTCCACCTCGAAGCTGTAGTTGGTGTGGGCCAGCAGCTCGCTGACGGTGACGTAGGTGTCGGCCAGTCCCGCCTGCTGCGGCGAGAAGGCCACGTTCCCGCTGCACGGCGAGCACTCCTCCGGCTCCCAGCTGCAGCGCCGGCATATAATCCTGTACGTCACGTCGTTGCGCCCGCCCGCGTCCGCCGGCGGGTTCCACTCCAGCGTCACCGTGGTCTGGTTGATGTTGTACACCAGGTTCTGGGGCGCAGAGGGAGGCCCTGTCAGAGAGACAGAAAGAAAGAAAGAAAGAAAGAAAGAAAGAAAGAAAGAAAGAAAGAAAGAAAGAAAGAAAGAAAGAAAGAAAGAAAGAAAGAAAGAAAGAAAGAAAGAAAACGATGTGAGTGGGTGAGTGAGTGGCGGGTGGGTTTGTGGGTCGAACAGCTGTAAGTAACAGTGCGGATGACAATGAGAGTGACAACTGACTGGGTTCAAGTGACTGGATCTAGGGTTCCTTTTTTCTAATAGAGGCCATGAAACACGGTGTCAGCGCAGTGCAGCAAGTGCCCACAGCGAAAATACAGACACGCAATTACACTCTAACCTAGATACATGGAGATATTCTGGAGTGTACGGGGAGTCAAACACTAGCGTTGCCAAGGTCAGCGGCTGTGGAAATGGCTGCAGAAACACCATGGGAACCCAGCAGGCCATGGTCGGTGTGCTTTGAGTTTCCCGAAACTGAAAAAATATTTAGATACAGAAGAAAGACTTATCGCAATTCTTTCTGCCAGATGGAGAAACCATTGAAAAGGAGTATAATTGGCTGCCGGCTGTTCTATTGTAACGAGCAGTGGAGACAAGACACTTTTAAGAGTTGAAGTTCTTTTTTTTCCCGGTAAATGGGAAAACCGTGATTCTGACTCACCTAAGAATTTATGAGTCCGATTTAAGGACCTGTTATCGCCCTGAAATAGCGGCGTTGAAGACAAAAGTCTGTGTTTGGACACACAACACCAGATTCTTCACAGACTCGTAAGACACAGACACAGAAACTCTCCAATGTCTCGTAACACATACGGTACGCTCCACCCACGAGATGCCATAGAAGCTACACAGTACGTTTTACAGTGTTTAACCCTTGTTGGATTTAACAGTCAGTGTTGGTCATACTCTCTCAGTGTTTAAATAACTATGCACGCACTACCTAATTAAGACGTGAGTTATACAAAGCCATGATTATAATACAAACAGCCAGACCTACTTTTTATGACCCAGATGTTTTCATAATGACGCACTGAGTGTTTATTTACCAGCCTTTAAATGCTGTCGTGTGCTGCATTCTAATGGCCGCCCCCTTAAGAGATGCATTTCATCTTCAAACGTGGTGGAGGTGGTGGTGGTACATTCTTTTAACTTTATTTAGGATACCTATTTTC
>NC_085874.1:6675901-6678401 GCF_034702125.1 Engraulis encrasicolus
TCTCTCTCTCTCTCTCTCTGTCTCTCTGTCTCTCTCTCTATTTCTTTTCCCTTTTCTCCTCCACCATTGCTCCTAGTCACTGTCCCATGACTTGGCGAGGACAATGGTCGCGGCGCTAGACAATGTCAGTGCTATTTCGCAAGCTAACTACACGGAGACTAGCGCAGGCCCTCGGTCTCTCCCTCCCTCGCTTACCATGGCTAATTAGGTCACCTTGCCATATTGTATTCCTCCCCCGTCACAGTGTTTCAGGCATGTTGTGATCTACAGCTTAAGCGAGGAGAATCTCGTGCTTTATCTCCGGTTAAGTGGAATTCATTGTGCGTCGGTCGCTTTGTGTATAAATGGCGCCTCTAATAGGAGACCTGCGTGGGGAAAATAGGACTGGCCTTAAACGGCTTTAAAATGGCCGCCTGTCAGTCAAACACAAATCTGTGCGTGCGCACGGCACGCACTCTGTGACCTCTGTCGTCTGCCCCTGGTTCCTAGCCTGCATGCCCATACTAAAACATGAAATTCTCCTCTTGTTTTAATGCTAGGTTAATGTTTAATGCACACTGTCCCTTTTAGAAAATAAACTTGACACAAACAGTTCCAGGGGCAGCCGTGAAGGAGTGAAGGAGATGGGCTTTAGATCAGAGGGATGCAGGGATGCAATCCCAACCTTCCACTCCCTCTCCTACTCCCACTCCACGCTACCCTGCTCCAGGGACTGTAACCAATATCCTGTGCTTAAAATAACGGCAAATCGCTTTGGATAAAAGCCTCATCTAAGTTTAATGTAATGCAATGCTATGTAGTGTACTGTGTAATGTAATGTAACTTGACTTGGCTGTAGCCTCTTACTGCAAATGGGCAGTCTGTTGTATTCACTCTTAGCTGAAAATACTCAGCTACATGACTATGACAATGTAGAGAGTCAAGTAACCGATTAAGACTACAGTATTTTTTTTACAATAAAGTTAAAAAAGAGCTTATATATATATATATATATATATATATATATATATATATATATAAGAATAATCTGGCACTGCAGCACAGACAAAGCTGAAGGTTATAGATGGAACGGCTCAGCTATTGCACGTGATAGGCCAGCATGGCCCGGTCATCACCTTGACCCCCCCCCCCCCCCCAACACTCACTACACCGTTTCACACTGAAAAAAAACAAATAGACACATGCAGTACAGTGTTGTGATGGTAGGACTGTTTCTGTGTGTGAGTGTTCTCCCCACGCCACCTACCTCAATTCACTGTGTCACCTCTCGCTGTCCCTCCCTAGCTACTGACGCCAGGTCTCGGAGCTGTGAGAGATGACAGCTCACTCGCTCGTGTGTGTGTGTGTGTGTGTGTGTGTGTGTGTGTGTGTGTGTGTGTGTGTGTGTGTGTGTGTGTGTGTGTGTGTGTGTGTGTGTGTGTGTGTGTGTGTGTACTGCATGCGTGTGTGTGTGTGTGCGCATGTGCGTGTGTGTGTGTGTATATGTGTGTGATGCCGAATGGGGGTTGGCCACAACTGCCCTTTGAAACCTTACTCATGCTGCAACTGCACACAGCTGTTGCATGATTGATGCGTACCACAAAACCTGTCAATAACCCTCATCATTTCCAGCTCACAGGAGAAGCATGCCCTGCGGAGGTAGGGCCTATCACAACAGCAAAAAAGGCATTTGCTATCAATAAACTGTCTTACACATTACCCTCACAATCATCCATCTCTTAATCCACTTCAAGTTTATTGTGTATGTCTGTGTGCTTGACATCGTCAACATGCACATGTTCACCTCCTACGCTGTAAAAATAAATAGTTCCCGTAGAAACATAATTTTGTCATAGGGCCATGCAATATATCGAATCTATATTCTGATATTAATATTGCTGTCAAACTATATCACATTTCATAATATCCAGTTGAAACAATATTTCTGTAATTTGTCTATACTGTTAAAAGGTAGGTTACGCTAAATGCAATACTTTCCCACATTGCGAGCACAGAGCAGACTTGCTACCCAGAGTCTCTATGGCCCTCCACTCAAGGGGAGGGAGGATTGTGAATTGTTTAGCGCAATTAGAAATATCGTCTAAAAAATAGGGATATCAATATGTATTGACTGAAATCTTCGTGATATTGATTTTTCTCATAATGGAGCAGCCCTAGTTTGTCACACTGTTTTCTTAAAGGTCCCTCTGCGAATCCAAGAACCCAAAGGTTTTTTTAAGGACCTTTAATTACCTTTCATTACTAGGGGGAAGCACTAAAGGTTCTCTGATGAACCTTCCCTGAACTTTAAGGTTGCTGATAGAACTTTTAGGCTCACCCATAATGCAACTGAAAGTTCTCTGAGAAAAGTTTTTTTTAGAATGTAGTGCAGGCCTATTGATAGCCTTATTAATACTGATAGGCTGCTAAAGAATTGTCTGAGAAAAGTTCTTTAATCTAGCACTGTACAAAAACAAGCACTGCACCAAATGTGGGCATTACAGCAGTGGTAACACTTTAA
>NC_085874.1:6685901-6693401 GCF_034702125.1 Engraulis encrasicolus
AATAATACAACTTATCTATAAACAGTGTTGCAAGCAATGGAGTTCGCTACCAAGGTGGGACGCATTTACAAACAAACAAAAGGAGTCATTTTGGATGCAACAGCTTTGAGGTTTAGGAAAGACAAGGGTAGTACAGGAGGGAAAAAATGATGAAAAAAATCTGTCTAACATTCCGCCTGTCTCCCTTGCAGGCAACAAGAGCTAGCATCTGTAATTTACCTTCCAGCGGTCAGGCATTCTCTTTCAGCGAAAGGAGGGAAAACGTTCCTCAGTCAGCGTTTTTAAACACAGCGCCAACAGAACTGGGAAAGGGGCCTTGGAGTCCCGGTGAGAAATATGCTTCACTTCAACACGAGTCAAAGAGACTAAATCACATGTGACATGGGGAGAGACCACACATCACACCACAAAACAGTGGTGTTGTCTCCACACAAACACAAACACAGAGAGAGAGAGGGGGGGGAGCGAGAGAGAGAGAGAGAGAGAGAGAGAGAGAGAGAGGGAGAAATAAGAGAGAAATAGAGAACTGTGGGACAACATGAAATGGTCTACTTGTTGAAGATCTTGGTCTACATGTCTATCTCTTCTGGCTTCCTCAGGCTTTCCTCATGTTGTTGAATTGCACCCAGGAACTACTGTTGCCTAGTGAACTTGATGAACTCTACTAGCAGCAGAATGTTTTTTTTTTTTTTTTTTTAATCTGGAGAGGTGGTCTAGCACTGCACCATAGTAGTTCAGTTCACAAAATCCATCCATCAATCACAATACAGTGAGGTCAGGGGTTCCCAAACTATACCATGACAAGATGACAAATAATGTTCAGAGATGCAATAGATTATAATGCAGTTCTTAACTAATGGAAACCTTGTTTGTCTTATTTTCAGGTAGGTGACGTGACACAGTGAATTGAGGAAGGTGAGGTGAGGAGCAGAAGCAGGTGTCTCATTGGGAAGGTCTTAGCAAGGTGATGACATGGCTGTCTTGGCCTATTACGTGCAGTTAAACAGTTTGAATGTCAATTACTGGTTCCACAGCCTCGCTGTGCCAAAATATACTTTTCATAGTATATAACCTTTATAGTCCTTTTTTATATATTTTTTTGGGCTTTTATGCCTTGAGCATATACTGTATGATAGCCAGGACAGGGAGAGAGTTTGACAGGAAATGAGAGGGAGAGAGAGAGAGAGAGAGAGAGAGAGAGAGAGAGAGAGAGAGAGAGAGAGAGAGAGAGAGAGAGGGGAAGAATCGGGAAATTGGAATCGAACCCAAGTCCCTGTAGAAATAGAACCGTTCCTTAGCCCACTGAGTTACTGCGCCCCCATACTTTTTATAGTATAAACAGGACATGGTGATGCCTGTCCACTGTCTGATGCTCTGGTTGAGGAAAGCAGTAAAGAGTGATGTGCAAGCTAGTGTACGCTACTGAGCCCCTCAACATGAAGTGGCATTTAGTGGCAATTGGACATATCATTTCCCATGGCCACAAAGTCCACCCTTATCATTCTTTTCTTAAGTCTTAATGGGATGCCGCTGCATTTCAGCTGTTTTCTTTTTTCCTCCTCTCCTGATCATCGTACCTCTTGACTGACAGGTCGTATTTCACAACATACCACCCGGCACAATGGAAAGCTAGCAGATCTCACTTAAACAGAGAAGCAAAAATGCTAGCACTTGAGCAGAAGGTCGTTTATATATTTATATATCATGAATAAGCAAAGCTATCTTTATGCGTTCCCGACCCTTTGTAGTTGTGTGTGTGTGTGTGTGTGTGTGTGTGTGTGTGTGTGTGTGTGTGTGTGTGTGTGTGTGTGTGTGTGTGTGTGTGTGTGTGTGTGTGTGTGTGTGTGTGTGTGTGTGTGTGTGTGTGTGTGTGTGCATTTTTAGCAGCACAGGAGCCGCGCCTGAGATTGAGTTTCCCACACATCTGCCTCAGATCATTCTAGCAAAGCCCCTAATGGGCACAGGGGCACTCGGCTTAATCATCCTGAGACCGGCCTGATGGGGGGGAAAGATATACAAAGGCACACAGACACAGACACAGACACAAACACACAAATGTATACCTAAACATATGAAACCACACACACACACACACACACACACACATGCACAGACAAACACACACAGGCGCACAAACAAAGACACACAAATGTATGCCTAAACATATGAAACCACACACACACACACACATACATGCACAGACAAACACACACAGACACACAAACAGAGACACAAACACAGGCACACAGGCACACAGGCACACGGACACAGACACAGACACAGACACACATACACACACGCACACGCACACACACACACACACTGGCACACGCACACACCAAGAGTGAGACAGACACTTGGTAAACAAAAACAGATCAGAGAGACTGAGGTGATGTTAAAGCAGATAATAAGACTACAATCACTCGTACACCCACACACACACACACACACACACACACACACACACACACACACACACACACACACACACACACACACACACACAGTCAAATCAAGTAAAACGTGAGTGACAGAAAGTGTGCAAGAAGAAGACGAGAGAGAGGGGCGGGGGGAGAGACAGAGAGAGAGCTGGAAGGAGAGATTTATATCAAGACAGAGAAGGACAAAAAGACAGGCGGGCTTCAGACACACTCCACTCACTCCTGCACCACTCTACGCCATCGGAAGGTGGCCTTCAGAAGTCGCAAGCCAGCCCCGTACACCCCGATAGTGATGATGCGTCCTGTCATGAACAGACCGCCCACCCTCCCACCAGACACCCACTGCCATCCGGCCTGATTATGTGTTAAATCCGCCCGCGCATCAGGTCGACTGTGGAAAGAATGCACGGTTGCACTCACCGATAAAGGGGGAGAGAGAGAGAGAGAAAGAGAGAGAGAGAGAGAGAGAGAGAGAGAGAGAGAGAGAGAGAGAGAGAGAGAGAAGAGCACACAGCACAGACACACAGCGTTGGGGCCCGGTCATCCAGGCCAGCCAGCCGGCAGATAGCAGTCCATTAGGATGATAAAGGAGGCTGCGGATGAGGTGTGTGTGTGTGTGTGTGTGTGTGTGTGTGTGTGTGTGTGTGTGTGTGTGTGTGTGTGTGTGTGTGTGTGTACGTGTGTGTGTGTGTTTGTATGTTTGTGTATGTGTGTGCGTGTGTGGGTGTCTGTGTGTGTGTGTGTGTATGTTAGTGTGTGCGTGTGTGTGCATGCATGTGTGTGTGTGCGTGTGTGTGTGTGTGGGTGTGTGTGTGTGTGTGTGTGTGTGTGTGTGTGTGTGTGTGCACGCGTGTGCGTTTGGTGGGGGCTGGGGGCTGCAGCCGACAGGACCAACACGCCGGGCCCGTTCGCTGATGAATGCCAGGTGGAGCGAGCAGGTCAAATGCGATAAAAGAAACTGTTTATTTTCTTATTTCGAAATGCCTACGTTTGCCTTTTCAAAACATTCTCTGGCTGCCACCGCCACTGCCGCCTCAAAGTCGACACGGAAATGTCTCAATAAACATCGGCTATGCGAGAGGCCGAGGGTAAAAAAAAATGGGGGCACTTGTTCCTGTTTTCCCTTTTCAGTATCTTTGACATTCGTCTTGGCCTTCCGCCACTTTCTGTTTGTTTGGCTAGACTTCCTCTCAGAGATTACATTATAAGTTAATCTCACCTGTGCTGAATTACCTTCCATTTCAAATAAAAAGCTGTTTCAACTTTTCAAAATAGTGAAGTGAAAAAAGGGGGGAAAAGTCAGTTGGCACACTTCAGATCTGAGCCATTGATGGCTTGAATGATTTTGCTGCCAGCATTTTGATCAGTGGACCTTCATCAGAACTTTTACTTTACTTACTCTACTAAGTCCTTCACCTTCACAAGAGACAAGCGGTGACCCTTCACAACTAATGTTTCGAAAATATCATTTAATTAAAACTTTTCAGTTTTGCTTGGTATTTGCTTGGTAAGGAATAAGCAGTTTACATGACGCAGGCTACCTTTGCAATAACCTTACCTCTAAAAGCTTCATCTTGACACCACAATTTGGAAGCAGAGCAAAAGGTAGCCTGAAAAGAGACATGTTCTAAAGTTTTTTAAAAAAAATCCACAGGGAGGGACACTCATCTTTGTGAAATTGTGTCTTTTTTCAAGAACAGAAAGGGGAAATCTCTGCAACCAACCATGCCTAGACATTTTAATCCTCTCACTCTAAGAAGGCAAGGCGCCTGCTCTGCTCAGGAAACGGTGGCAACGCCATAGAAAAAGGAAAAAGAAAGAAAAGAAGAGGGGGAACTGAAAACCCTGTTGGAAGGCACTGCATGGCATGAATGAAATGGATAGGGCTCCAAACACCTAGAGCTTTCCACAGTCAAGCTTCTCACCCGTACACAACTCCCATATTCTGGGCAACGGATACCGCTGTTGCCCAGTGCAAAATCATGCCGATGGAGAGAGAAAAAAAAGAGAAGGAAAAAAGTCATGGATTAGGAGTCCTGACAAAGAGGGTGGAAGTCAGATTAAATGGACGGGGGAAAAAAAACCTGATCTCAGTCTTCCTAATTCACACATTGCCCAATGGATCAGGAGGGGGAAAGAGCTGGGTGACTCAGGGGCCTTGGGTTCGTATATTGAGACAAGTGCTCTATTCTTCTGCAGTACTTGTACGAGGGAGAGGGGGGAAGATAAGCAGATTTCTACCCCCAAAACAAAGACAAGATTAGCATTCCCTTACATAGTGTGTTGAAGACACAGTGGGCCGGGCAGCCGTGAAGCCCTGGCTACAGAAAGCCTCTTTCTCTCTTTTAAGATGAGCCAAGCCTGGCTTGCTGCCCTCAAAGGTTTGTTGCAACATCGACGTCTTCATTTTCTTTAACCTATACCGTATGACTATTATCATTATTATTATGATGATGGCCGTGATTGCTGTCCTAATTATGGTTATTGCGATTGTTGTTATACTGTATGGCTCCTGCCTGTTTGCTATAATGTCACTTGAAAATGTGATAATGACCATAAAACGCGGTAGTTTCCATGCCATGATTCAACAAACATTGACTAGGAAGAGCTTGGGGGACTTTTCACAGTTTGAATGTATTATAAAGGTGTTTATTTATTCTTTTAAACTTTTAAACTTTTGGAAATTACATTTCCAGGATACACTCATGTGCCATGTGTATCAGACATACGATGCACTGAAAATGCAGTAAGCATGACTATCATACAGAACAAAAGAATATTATCACTGTGACAACAATTATGCATGTTTGGGTGCATGAACATACACATTTTTTTAAGTAATAGTTAATTAAATGGTCTAGAGATTTTTTTTTCAAGATTTTTTTTTTTACTTTTCAGTTATCGATGTGGAAACCTGAGCTGGCAACCTTTTTTTAGATAAAACACATCTCTTTCAAAAAAATAATCTTTCATTCATAACGTGGCACTTGCCTTGGGGAGCAGTCTCTCCCTGACATGGAAGATGTCCTTGCCTAATTGTCTAGTCTTTTATATTCCCCTTCACTCGCCAGGGCCAGTAGGCAGCTCGACACCAAAAGGAAGATTAAAAAATAAGGGCGGCGATGGCGACGGCAGTGGCAAGTCTTAAACGGCGGCCGATGCGTCCGGTGCCGGCAGAGTCCTATTGAGGCCCCTCTGATGAAAAGCATTAAAGGACAGAGAGGGGGCTCGGTTATCGGCTAGATGAAAGCCGCGGGGCCCAGAGGTCTGCCCAGCCCACAGGCCCCTGATGACCGCAACTAATCAGCGCTGAAAACCGCCCCAGTCAGCAGGACAGGACGGCATTATCACAGGGGCTGGTGGATGCACCCATCCCATCCCATCCCATCCCATCCCAACCACCTCTCTCTCTTTCTCTGAGCCTCCCTCTTTCTCTCTCTCTCTCTCTCTTTCCCTCTCTCTCGCTCTCTCCCCCCTTCTAAATTATTTTGATCTTGCAATAAAAAAAGCTCTTTATTCTCTCTCTCTCTCTCTCTCTATCTCTCTCTCTCTCAATGAATTTGATCCCGCAAAGAGACAAGCTACTCTGGGTCTCAAGCTTCTCTCTCTCTCTCTTTCTCTCTCTCTCTCTCTCTCTCTCTCTCTCTCTCTCTCTCTCTCTCTCTCTCTCTCTCTCTCTCTCTCCAACTGTCTCTTCCTCCCCTCTAACTGACTGTCTGCCTGCCTGAGCCGTCGTGATGGAGGGAAGCTTGATGAAGCAAGAGGGACCCTGTCAGCTCATCCCTGGCCCCCCTCCGGACGCTGTCCATCACCACGAGCCCATCTCAGAAGTGGATGGGGCTGCCGGCCACTGCCGGCGTGGGAGGCTGGGAACGTTCGTCTGCCCCTGTTCCCTTAGACCGGCCCCACGCAACAGCCAGAGGATGCAATGCCAAGAACTTCCTAACTCTCTCTCTCTTTCTCTCTCTCTCTCTCTCCCCCAAAACTGTTGTCCAAAAATGTCAGTTGCCATAAATTCTAATCTGACCACCATGGGGGTATATGGAATCGTATTAGTCTCGGGGCTAGGGGGATTGTGGCATTTGACAATATAAAAAGATTCAGTAGTTGAGAGCTGTTTTTAGTGTTTCTCATTACTGCTGTCATCTTCGACTCAGCACAATTATTTCTTCTCAATATAATATTAGTCAGCTACTGTAATAAGTTGCTAGCTTATAAGCAGGGGCCTCAAAACTTGCATGTGCACAAAAAAGCAATATACGCGACTTCTCATGCAAACGTTGTGACTTGACAGAGAGAACTACAGAGAGAATGTGTCTGAAAACCATGCACAGATTGATACATCTCGATTTTGTTTGGACATGTGTATCTTTGAAGATTTTCATGTAGGCAAAGATTCTGTAGGAAATGCACTCAAGGCAATTCAAACACTTCAAATCTCCCTGTAAAGCTGTTTGTGTTTGAGTGCAGCAGACTATTTCATAATTAATCCCTTGTTATGAAGGGAAGAGAGGACAGCCTCTTCTGTCTCTCATTAACTTAGTCTTTCCTCAAGAGCACATACAGTCCATGGCAAAAGAGAATGTTTAACGCTGTGACTGGACTATAATAAACAAGCTACTCGGTGTAACAAGCCTTTGGCTTGAGTAAATATACATAACTACACACTTCCCGCTCTTCCAAAGGAAGAAGAGTAAAAATTAGATGTCTCCTTGGCAACGCAGACTATATATCTGGGCATGCCCTTGACAGTCCCAACATGACGAGAAGATAATCACTGTGCCTCCCTTTCGAAGCACAATTCTCCCTTTCTGAGTCATGAAATGGCTGCACAAAAACACCAAGCCCATGTCTTTACCAGTCCACAACAATTTTCTCCTACTCTTTACTTCACTGCCACTACTTCACCACTAAAAAATCCCTCCGGCTTGTACATCATACACCATTTCATAAATACAAGGACAGCTACTTCACCTTGATTTAACTTGAGTATATATGAATAAAGTTAAATTGTTGTTGAACAGACATGAAACCGTTTTTTTCTCCATTGTTTATGTGT
>NC_085874.1:6700901-6710901 GCF_034702125.1 Engraulis encrasicolus
CTTGTATATAAGAAGAAAGAAAGAAAGAAAGAAAGAAAGAAAGAAAGAAAGAAAGAAAGAAAGAAAGAAAGAAAGAAAGAAAGAAAGAAAGAAAGAAAGAAAGAAAGAAAGAAAGAAATGTGGTAATGGCTGAACTGAAATGTAGGCCATCTGTCCGTAGAATAAGTTGATAGTGATTGATAGTTGAAGTTTTCAAAAGGTTTCTTCCCAAACTTAGATGAAGAACATGAACTTTCAAACATACATACTAAATCATTGCAAAAAACCCCCCCCCCCCAAAAAAAAAAACAATATTGACTTAGAACCTTTAGAACAGTGTCAACTGTGCATTTATAACAACCACAAGTGCATTTAAATTGCATATATCTCACAGCCCTTTCCAAATAGTCTGGTCGATACAGGCCTATATGATGCCACGTTTGAAATAGGGGAATAAAACATTGATAATAGAAATCAGACCATTCACAATATGACATAGGAGGCTACGCTATGCATATTGAGTGAAATGCAGCATATAGGCCTAGTAATAACATTGCAACTAAAATTATGTCATTGGCGATGCTCTAATTCCAAATACTGCGACTCCCATTCACACTGTTTTGTACTCAAAACACGTTCCGGAATCCTACTTATTTTCTTCCTCTGCCATCCGGGTGAGTTGTTGTGGAATGAGTCAGGCTCCGACCTCGGCTATGTCGAGCAATTGTAACCTCCGGTGCTACCGTGCCCTTGCAAGATGGCCTGCTGATGGTGACAAAATAAGTGCACAACTGCACGGGCCCGCACTCAGACGAATGAACTTTCCAAAGTTGTCAACTTACCCCACTCGGTGGAGACGAAATCCATTCCATGTCTGTTTGTTGCGCCTTAGAATCCAGTAGGAGAACTGCCGGTGAGAGTGAACGTATACATGCCATTAAACATTTCTAAAAAGTCATGACAACAACACAGTGACATAGTTTTGACGGGAGTGTGAGCACAAGTCCGCATTCTTCAGAATAGCCTGCTGATAAACAAGTAATGTTGAAGAAAACAGCTAGGTTTAATCCACTTCATATGTTGTTCGTAACCTATTCTACCCAAATAAAAACTCGCCGTCATTGCTGTATCAATTATGTCAAGTCTACAGGAGAAGTCAGTACATTTAAGCGACAAGGTGGCGGCTGAATGTTTAAGCCGGTGCCGTGTTCGACATGTTGCATTTGGCTAGATTTCAGTCTTCGCAATGTGCCCGATTGTGTGGGTTATTTGAAGTAACAGTCGTCACGGGCTATACGTCCTGGGAGTCGTAATCTGACATCGATGTGTAGCACATTAATCGTAACGTTCCAAGCGCAGCGTGAGAATTCGTGCCACCATCCAACGCTATCTCACAATGACCTACGATCGGGTAGAAATTGATCGAGAATTTATAGTAGTCCAATTATCGACAGTGCACTCACATTAATTTGTCACAACCCGTGAAACATGTCATCATTACATGACACTGCACTTGGCTCGTTAAGTCGACCAGTAGCCTATAGCCTAACCAACCCAGCTAAAATCGCGTGCACCCCCAAAAAGCCTATAGACCTAAAACCATGTGTTTTCATATGCAGAGCACGTCCATTGTTTTCTAGTTATTTCATATTTTTGTATAGTCGTGGTGGCAATTGGAATAAACATGGGACAGATGAGTTGACGACAATACATTGTGCGTAAAGACGCGTTTATCGGTGCCTTGCCGTCAGCAAAGTTTGATTTGTGATACTGCATTTAAAGTTATTTAGGCTATTAAATCAAATGCATGTCGCCCGTTAGTTCTGTCTGCACCAAACTGTAAGTGATTTTGAATAAAACGGCGGTGTCTGGATCGGCCATAGCCTATCACGCCACGGGGCGACTATCCAAAGCAAATTAATGCTTTATTTTCTGTTTTATACCCCACCGTTAAACTACCAGAACTACTGAACTGACAACAGCTAAGCATGTTAATATTTTAGGAATTACTAAAAAGCACATAATGACTGAGCCAAAAAAGAAAACTTTAAAGCTGTTTTTTTCTTTTACTCTCGTACTGTCAGACACATCTTTGGCGTATCCGATACATAAAAATAGACGGGTTTCATGCCGACGTGTGTGCGCCCGAAGCGGACGCCTTCCTTTTTATTCTGACGTGAAGGTCTGTTCTGTTCACTGGCAATATAATGTATGTGTTCTCTTATTGCCAGATTTAGCCCTTCTGTCCACAGCAGGGAGACGCTGGCTTCACCCGTCAGTGTAACTGATTCTTTTTGCGGGATGCGACCATGAGATGCAAGCGCACGAAACTTTAGCTCTTACCTTCTCTCGAATTCTGTGCTATTCCAGTGTTCACAAAGCAACACAAATGAAGGCAAAATATCGTCCATGAACACAGAACTGAAGTCGAAACCATCGTGCCCACTGGAAGTTAGGTAGAATACGCTTTTCCTCCGCCGCGCTCGCTTCCCATTGACGACGTTCCTCCAGCACTGTGTGAACAAAATAATCGTTCCACAGTCAAATAGCGGCGGCGGGCGGGGGCGGAGACTATACTTTCTGGTGCCAGTCAACAAAATAGACATGGGGAAAGTCCACATCAGGTAGGCTGTAGAAACTCCACCGTCGACCAATGAGAAACTCCGAAAGGCGGGATATCAGCCAAGAAGAAAGTGCCTAAAATAAACACTTGATACAGATTAGCGGAAATCACTTCAGTGATAAAGCTGTGAACTTCATAACATGCAACGGGTTTTAACCCAAATTTCTTGCTGTGGTATCCTCAGTTTCTAAAAGCCCATGATTTCCTCCCATCAGATAGGGACCCTTTTCTCCAACTAAATCACAAAGGAGATGAAAAAGAGGACCTGCCTTAAATGAAGCACATTAGCCGTCTTGGTTACAGTATTGAGTCTGCTGCTTTGTAATTGAAATGTAGTAATTTCAAATTCTTTGTATGACCAGTGCATGTAAAGAAATTGACAATAAAACCCACTTGACTTGACTTGACTTGACTACGATGGCATTTGATACTCCACTGTAGCCTAAAGACTAATAGCCTACAGGTTGAAAGCCCTCTAGATCTAGGCTCCTAGATTACAGCCTGTGATGATATTTATTGCTAACTGCACATTAGATATTTTTATATAGATAGATATTATTAGTTTGATTAGGCTGACATATTCATGCACTTTTAATGACACTCTAGAGGAAGTTTTAAGTGTTTATGACCTTTTAAATGAAAGTGATCGGTTCAGTGATTTGCTTCATTAGGTGAAAATCAGTACTGTCTTAAGGTTGGACATACAAAAAATGGCAAACAAGGCTGGATATTTTTATATATCCTAGGCTATTGATCTATTTTTGTACAGCACATCTGTTCCAAGCAAAACATAGAGGGAAGAAAGTTCATGGTGTTCCAGGTCATCCTATTTGAGAAAGTAATAAACAGAGTCCAACAGAGTGTGGCCTGATGGTCTGATGATCCATTATCCCACACCGTCGCTGCCTATGGGGCTCACAATATAGAATAACCTGATGAAGGAATTCGAGCGATATTGATGTACAAAGACAAAACATAATTAAAAACTCAGTCTATGTTAATTGCGGGTTGCTGAGATGACTTGGCAAATTGCTGATGACTTGAGGCTTGAGCAAGAGTCATTATGTTGTCACGTACTGCACATCCTCACATATATCTGCTGCACGTGTTGCAGGTCACTAATTGATCTCGGAGCAAGTAAAATAAAATAAACACAGACATGGTGAGTGAGTGTGCACAAGCATTGATGGGGGAAACAATGTACAACACAAGTGGTGGCAGGCAGACAAGGAGTCACTTCAAAGTTTATTTGGGCCTACTCATTTTCAATCTTCTTGTCGTGTAGATGGGAAATTGCATTGCCCTCATACACTCATGTACAAAACATGTATTTGTCCCTGTCTCTAGCACACACACACGCACGCACACACGCACGCATGCACGCACGCACACACACACACACACACACACACACACACACACACACACACACACACACACACACACACACACACACACAGAAAAAAATTCACAACCACGTCTGCCAATCTCCATCTTTGCCAATCTCAAATCACTCTCAGGATTGATGTTCCAGTTAAAATTGAGTACTGTACCATACAGTAAGTAACAGTGTGTGTACACCAAAAGTGACCAACACGACTAGTGCGACGGAAGTCATTATTTTTCTCTATGGAGGGGTCAGCAAACTGAGCGAACAAAGCAGGCGGGGGGCGGGGGCGGGGGGATGCTGGGCAACCAGAGCAATTTCAGTGTGTATGGTTCAATATTGGCAGAACAGCGAGGGGGCAGATCTTCCAAACTTCCGTGTTGAGGTCGCACTAGAGTCAAACAATGATGGACAATATGAATGAGAGCCTTGTTGGCTATCTGCCCCCTACATGATACCTCCTGCATTGTGCATAGTGCTCCGCTAGCTCTTTTGCAAGTATGTACAATTGGCCGCACTCAGTTGTGTGCATAATTTAAGTCACACAGCCAGTATGTCCATGGCCTAAAGCTGCCTATGGCATTTGGCATACAGAGGCATTTGATAGACGTAGATTAAGCCGGCCTTCTGAGAACTCTGAACACAGTAAATTCTGCAGTGCTCATTTAACACTTAGAGAGTTCATTTGAGTCCAACTCTGTAAGTGTTGAATTAACACCACAACATTTACTGTGAAGTTACGGCAGCTTGGCCAGACCAAGCTCTATTACACTTTGTAGTCACGATAGCCAGGCTAATTGGTTCCTTTTGTGGCACGGTTATTTCAGGTAATGCAAGTAAGGAGTGTGATTTTTGCATTACAGAACGATGTGATGTGATGTGATGTGATGAATGCAAGGTGTAACACAATAATCCAGCATGATTGTTTGTGTGGCTCTGTGAACAGTCCTTCATTGGTCAACTTGTCCTCTGTTTTGAACTGGTACATTTCCGCTCTCTCTCTCTCTCTGCACACACACACACGAGCGCACAAACTTGCACAAAACACAAACTTGCAGATCCCTCTCCTTTTTTCCGATGTGATACAACAACCTTTTTTATTGTGTCAGTTTGCCCTGAAACTCGTTTTAAAATTCCTCCTTTTTCTTTGCCTCCTTTGCTCATAGGAGCCAACAGCACTGGAAACCCCATGAGTGCACGAACCGTCTCAGTATCCTGCTCGACAACATCCCAAACTGGGTGAGTAAGTAAGTTAGATGATGTAGAGTCGACAGACCAGACACACCCCAATAGCAGCAGGCCCCTGCATGATCTGCACACTCAGGCTGGCCAGGAGAAGGCCTCCCCAAAGGAAAACACCACCCACAGACTTAATAGCGACCGGGAGAGACAGAGAAAGCCCAGAAGCCTTTTCATCCGGAGGAGACGGTTGTGTTTCGTGTTTCGTGTTTCAAGTCGCAGGCAAATGCGAGTGCTTTTTATAGGCAGGGTAATATGGGCTGTCTGGCCCCATAGGAAATCTAAAGTGTCGAGGAATTCGAGGAAATTCACGGGGATTGTTGTGTTGGGCCAGTCTGATCACACCCATTTGCACCTGACAGCGGACTGTTGCCATAACCACAGTTGGGGCCCCGGTAGATTGTCCAGTTGTGTTTTTTGTAGAGAAATGTAAAACAGGGTAATCATGCTCCTCTATTTCCCCAAGCGAACAAGTAGAAATGGGGTTCATTTTCTTGCTCTCAGTCACTCCTAATGTCTATTACAGGAGAGAGAGAGAGAGAGAGAGAGAGAGAGAGAGAGAGAGAGAGAGAGAGAGAGAGAGAGAGAGTGGGAGAGAGAGAGAGATAGAAGAATCATAGACATGTTAATCTGTTATCCAATTAGTCAATTTCAAGCAGGCAGATTTTCTGACAGCTCACTGCTTTAATTGAATGAACGTTCATCTACCATATTTCAATTTGTTGAAGCGTGAAAATACTGAGAGAAACTATTAATCATATAATTCAAAAGCTTAAGTTTGTCAAAGAATACTCGGATAATTTGGTGAGGGAGACACTCCTCCTCTGGGTATGTGTCTTAACCAAAAAAGCATGTAAAAACATTTTTCCCCATTCCCTGCATGATGGATCCCAAGCAAAGTAACCTGTTACAGAATAATAGCAGTTGCATTATGTAAACAGTGAGTGACGCCATGTTGTTTCATTTCCTTTCTGAACCACCACACATATTTCTGTAAAATTAATTTCACCCTGAGGCATGACAGAATACACAACCCTTGTGTCACGATGCTTTATCAAGTTCACAATCTTCAGTAATAACATCTTCAAAATAGTTAATACAAGTGGCGCTTGTGTATTGCATTAAGCCATGTTTTTTTTCTATAATCTACATTTTCTTGTATGCTCTCCTGTATTGCTCATTTTAATTAGACAGCAAGATGGCCCTTAAGTGCTGCTTTGAGAACAGTTGGTTTCACAGACAGAGAGAGAGACGCAGTGCCAGGGGAAGCTTGGCTTTGATGACTTAGCCCACTGCGCACACGCATAGACACACACACACACACACACACACACACACACACACACACACACACACACACACACACACACACACACACACACACACACACACACACACACACACACACACACACACGTCTTGTGATCATCCCTCCGGGACACATAGATTCCAGGAGTGACAGATTAAGATGTCCGGGACTTCCACTGGGACGCCGGAGCTTATGGAGCCCGAGTAACTCGGATGTCCCCCAAGTGGCCAGCAGTTGGCTGGGTTGTGCTGGAGCTATACACAGTGCCTTTATGTAGTGCAAGGCAACACTTGAGAAAGTGTGACTATCACTGCATGAGTGTAAAACTGAACCCTCTGAGTGTTGAATTAACACTAACTATTACCTTTTTAGTGTACAGTTCAGTCTTCCGATGTCCCCCATGTGGCCAGGAGTTGCTGGAGGTATACACTGCCTTTATGTAGTGCAAGTCAACACTTGAGAGACTGTGGCTAACACTGCATGAGTGTTAATTAAGTTATGAGTTGAGTTGAATTAACACAAACTATTGCCTTTTTAGTGTAGTAATCAGATGTCCACAATGTGGCCATGAGCAACACTGACTATTTTGCAGTGTTAATTAAATAATGTTAATTAGATCTTTAACACTTAGCATCAACATCAACACGTTCAGTGTTGAATTAACACTACAAACGGTCAAGTGTAGAGTACCTCGAATGGCCCTCATGTGACAAGGATTGGCTTGGTTGTATTGGAGCTAGGTGCATAGGCCTATTGCTGCACTAACTCAACTCTAAGAGGGATGAATTTGGCATTCATAGTGTTGATACTCCCTAACCACCCTGAGTGGAGTCCTCGGATGTCCCCATGTGGCTGGGTTGAGCTAGCTAGCTAGCCATAGCAAGCATATTGCTGTACTGTCTGATGCTTGCTATATCTCCGGAGAGTCCTTCTTGCTCTTTTTAAGAACATTATTGTGCCACCAGGAAAAGTTTATATACTCAGGGCAAGATGTGTAACGTCGCAAATTTTTAGAGACGGAAGAAAGAAACAAGGGTTTTCTACCTAATTTTAAAAAGAGAGAGGAACCCCTTACTCTGTAAATATCACACCACTTTCGCAAAGCCTGCCCAGAATACAATACTTTTATTCTGCAAGTAATAATGGATCTCAAAGGACTGTCTCTTTCAGTATTACTGCTGACAACAACAAAGCAAGAACAGGTTTTCTGTGCCACTGATAAATGTGTGCGGTAGTTGAGGGCAGCTACCGTTAAAGGGAAATTTACTGACACTTACTTATTATGGGCCCACTGTGAGCCAACTGCTCACTAATAATGGCCGCCGAATTACCGAGGCAGAGCTAAATTAATAGCCTCTCGTGCCCCACCAAATGGGCTCTGTGCAGTTATCAACTCCCCATTTGCTAATTTTGAAAATTGCCCTTTATTTTGGTCCCGCTAAAGAAAGGAACTCACACTTATTTTGATGTAATGCACCACTACAGGGTTCATTATAAAATGAAGTAGCACGTTAAATCAGTCTTTACCTCAAGGTTCGAATGGGTCACTTACCCACAGTTCAATGTCATAGCAACCATGCAAGCCTACAGCTATCTAACATGCCTAATGTATTTTATCTTTTAACTAACTGACTTCTGTTGTGTTTCTCCAAAGCACATACAGAACAAAAGGATTTGTTTTCTATTTTTAAAGAAAGTGAAAGACAGAACATTTCTAAAAGCCACATTTTTTGTCTTGATGGTCCATCATCAGCCAATGCCATCCTCAACTGAATGTCACCTGAGTGCCATCAACATTGTTTGCCTTTGCACTGTTTGGTTTCTGGCCCTTTTAACACGTTGAATAAGCACTAGTGTCTGAGCCTGCTGGTCAGAGAGTTCACTGTACTGAATTCATCCCTGCATGGTTGGTTGCATCGTTTGTTTACCTGTTGCCAAGAAGCAGAGGAATCATTAGACGTCTTTCCCCAACGGAGACATAATCCTGGATATTAGAGTTCCGCGTTTGGATGATTAGACTTAAAGTACGGTTCATCATTTTTTCCTCCACCACTTTTTTTCGTCTTTGCTTCCCTCTCCTTCCCCGTTCTTTCCTTTCCTTTCATCATCCCCAATCCTTTTTTTTTCACGTTTGCCACATCCAAAAGGCTTACAAATGCCACCTATGCTGTCTTACTACCTGGATATATTTGTGATTAAGAGTTGGCACGCTATATGTATTATCTAAAAAAGTCATATACTTTAGTGTTTCATGTTATATGACACATTTCAACACTGATTTACTTGACATAAGCCCTTTGCTCCTGGGTGCATAGGCCGTCGAGGAACAACCTCAATTTCACTCTGTTAGTGGCTTTCTGTTCAAGCTCTCCCCAATTCAGAACACTCAGACATTTTAACACCACCTGCTGTATACAACATTGGCAATAGGTGCCAGCTAGTGGCGTGTTCAAGTGGAATGCTTTTGGTCACACAGGCAATGGGAGGGAAATGTGGACGATATTCAAATGCTGTTTCTAGACCAAAATGCATAGTTAATAGTCAAAGTCCAAATACGATGTTAATCCATTAAGACATGGCGTTATAAATTTGCTGTTACCAGCATGGCAATGGCCAAGTTGTAGTGCATTATTAAAGGCCTTGTGTTATGCCATAGTAGTGTAGTACCATGGTAGTTAAAATTTCAATGACTACTATCGTGTTCCACTGGTGCAATGGCGGGCATTATGGGGCTACACTGCCTTATAAGTTAATTGCCGAGGATGTGGGAAGCCTGGTTGGGGTGAGACTTACTGATAGACATCATAAGACCGATGGACACTCCAGATATTGGACTTCACTGTGTGGTTTTCTCTTTTAAATTCATCTTCAATGCTGATGTTTGTGTTTGTAAAACTTTTTTTTGGCAGGAGGCATGCTATAGGCCAATAAATAAAACCTTTATTCTCAAGTGGTAGGCCTATACCCATAGATAGTATATACCCTCATGTCCAGAATATGAAAGCAATAGACTACTTTTATGTCTTCGCTCTCTCTATCAACTAGTCAATTCAAAGCTTCTAGGGAAGAAGATATACTTTGTTGATGTCTGAAATCTCATGTCAAACTTGTAGGAATAACTCAAAAACCCACCTGAACCTGATGGTGTCAGGTAAAAAAGCAAATGATTTTACTGTTACTTGAGCTGCTGTCTGCGTCAAAATGCTGACACGATTCAATTTCTTGATCCACTCCTTGTGTTGTACAGTAGTCTTTTTTCCCAAGATTTGTCCCAGAGAGAGAGAGAGAGAGAAAGAGAGAGAGAGCGAGAGAGCGAGAGAGAGCACAGACTTCTGCCTGACAGTGATGCATTGTGGGAGAAAGTTATTCTCACTTCCTGGAAGAACTTGCAAAGTCACAAAATTACTCATTGACCCACTGTATGCTCATTTGAGTTTGATACAACTTCATTATGTTTCAACAT
>NC_085874.1:6713401-6738401 GCF_034702125.1 Engraulis encrasicolus
TCTTCCTCGACCACTTGAGCCCGGTCCTCCGGCCTCCTCTCTTGCTATCACTTCTGTCACTCCTTATCATACAAAGACTCACCATCTGTCCACTGACAGCCACGTACAAAACCGCAAAGTCACATGAAGCTAGAAAGCTACTTAGGCTAGTACGGAATGAGCATGTGGAAGATATTTGTTGATACAAAAGAGGACAACACATTCGTTGGTTGTCATGGCGTTGTGCATGCGGAGCTATTCACACAGAACACCAACAGCAACAGAACCTTAAACAAGTCAGAGGCATAATAAATTAAGCAAGTTAAAAGCCCCTTTGAACTGTTAATGGTATGTTTTGACCATAGTATTTGTTAGTGCCACAGCAATATAATGACCTTAAACTTGGAACAATAAATTAAGTTATTTATTACAATAACATTGTGGAGTCATGAGTGAGCCTTGACCGTAGTATTTGTTAGTGGCAAAGCAAAATAATAAACGTAAGCTTGGAACAATAGGCCTAAATGAAGTTATTTATTACAACAACATTGTGTAGTCATGGGTGAATCAGGTACTCCTCTGTTGTCAGGTTTCATCCTCAGAACACAACAGATAAAGACAGCCACATCTGTTTTTTGCAGAGTGTACACTGTTGAGCACAACCCAATCACCAGATTGTCTTCAGGCCATAGCTGACCCTGTGCTCACTATTCCCTTGCGTTGGAGGCATAAACATAAAAGATGCAATGCAAACTACATCCTGAATGATTTAATAATTGATAAGATATTGTACCTGCAGCAAAGCCTCTATTTAAAGGGGTGGCACCAGGCCAGCCGACAGGGGAGGGACAAATGGGTCTGTTGTCCCGGGCCCAGGGAGATAGGGGGCACAGAATTGGGTCCCCATTACATTGTATGTATTGGGTTGGAGGCCCTTTCATATGATTTTGTCCTGGGCCCAGCAAAAGCTGTCAGTGGTCCTGGGTGGCATGCATAGCTTTACAAGCTCCCACTCATTTTATGCGGTAATATCAGCAAGTATGTTGTGGAAGCAGAACCGAACACGATGTTCAGTGATAGATAGAGGTATGGACACAATGTTTTGTCAGGGAATTGGGGAAACGGAAGATATGGAGAATGATGTATTGGCTGAACCCCCTTTGACACAGAAACGGGTTGAAAGCCTTGAGGGAAAAGTGGAGGGTTTTTTGGTCAAGATTGACAAGACATGGGCCTGATGCATGAATTTAATTGGAAAAGGCACACCTCTGCACAATGCTATCAGATAATTAAATCAAGAAACAATTGTGCTTTACATCTTCTTAAAAGAGCGATTGAACATCTGAAATCTAACACTGACACTCCGAGACACAAAAGCGCACGGAAAAAAAGAAACACGTTTAATTCCCACAAGATAACTCAACATCAGAGGATTAGGGACCTCGGCTTTATTGAGGAAACAAGATTAGCAATTATTTCTCATGCCACTGCCGCCCCTTTCATGTCGGCCATGAGTGTTAACATAAAGGCATTCCAAGAGCACGATTCTGTGTATTCTAAATGGGGTGCTAAGTTCTATTTTCCTGCCTTTAAATTGAAATCCGCCTCCCCTCTTGACATCTCAGATTCAGACGCGGAAAATCATAATAATTCATTTTCACAACTCATCAACTTTGCCCTGCAAACATCGGGCTGCGTGTGCTCATCGGAAGGCTCCATCTCTGTGGGGCCAGGGGATAATGTCCCCCTCTGTCAGAGTGTTGGCATTTGATTGACATGTTATGACAGTTATTAGACATAATTTCCCTCCCATGGATATCTTCTTTTCTTTTAAAAAATGGAATAGGTTCACGACATTGTATTAAAGGTTTCCACTTCAGAAAATAGACCACATGATAGTGGCCTATTTGAATGTGGTTATAACTGTTTTTAATAGAAGACGAGAAACATAATACAAAGAATCACAATTTTGCGAGAATTTGAACATTAGACTTATTCATAACCCTTGATATCTCACACGTTAAATAAATGCCTGTTATTACTGACTACTCCTCAACATAGCATGCTGATGACAAGTCCAGAAGCCATTTTAATAGGCCCCAAAGTGCAATCCTCCCACAAGATGGAAGGTTGCTGTATTTCATTTTAACCTCACCTCAAATATCAAGAGAGTGACAACTTGTTTTTCAGAAAATGAAAGACCATGTCACATTATTTTGTTTGCAGCTGTTCTATTGTGTAAGTAAGCAAGATAGTATTAACACTACCTTTTCATGTCATTGTGTTTAAGATTCTTTATGCTTAACACACCAAAAAACCTGCGTAGGCTTCAGACCTCCTGGAATTTTCTTCCTTCTTCCTTCATATGCAGCATTCAGCGTTATGTTATCATCTCCCATCTTGAAAATCCTGATAGTTATCTCATTCACATTCTCTCTTTTCTTCACCTGTCACAGCGGTTGAAAGAATGAGGCCCAGAGACTGTCAGAAAGGGTGCGTCCAGCTTTTGAATGTCTTTGCCGTGACTCCACGCAATCACACTGTCAGATCGGTTTTCCATTCTGTTTTTCCTTCTTCTTCTTCTTCTTCCCCCCTCTTGGCAACAACAAAACGCAGTTCTGCCCCACCAGCGTGTATCCCATGTCAACCAGAGACAGACACGCACCATAATTCAAAATATCGTCTCTTCATGATTTCGTGATTAGTTCTCCCACCTCTGAGTTTTCCTTTCACTTCACTCGCCTATGTGAGTGAAAAGTAGGTCAGCATCATTTTAATCTCACTGCCGTAGGAATATACATTTCCCATGATTACAGGTGAAGCTTCTCGAACACAGGGCCTGGAGTACCGCTGAGTGAAACTTCACTGGAAAGTCAGTCAGAGTACTGCCTGCTGTAACAACACAAAGCCAGAAAACCTTTGAGGAGAGACGCAGATACAGAGAGATCAGTTGTAACACAATATCAGCAGTGAAATGGCATAGGCATATACCTGAACCGAAAGTGCAGTTTAGTGAAAGGTAAGTTGAGATTTCTTAAACAGAATTCTGATTTTCACATCAAGCCTGCCGCTCAAAATGGTTATAACACAGATAGGGTCTAACTGAGTGTTGTTATTCATTATTACATTTTACACACAGTGCATACGTGTGCAGTGGCCTTGCAAAGAAAATGACAGGTGTGGGAAAAACAGAGATGGTGGTCATCAACAATATCCATAAGCATACCTATAGGCATACGTATAGGACATCATTTGATGTATTGTGAAATTCAACACGGAGTGTGGAATCAACACTGGCATTTCAACACTAAGACAGTTGAATTTAACACTAAGAGCACTCTGCATGTATGGTCCCATACTGTATAGAGCGGTAGAATGAAGATTTCGAATGCAGCGACGGTCGAGAGAGTCTCTCAGAAGGAGGAAGATGAAGAGGCTCTCTGTTGTCGAGGAGATGTCGAGTGTCCAAACCCTGATGACCTTTCCCATAAGGTGGAATTAGGGCCTACCTAGATCTGGACAGACACTGAGATCCTGTTTACAAGGATACCAGCCAACCAACCAACCAGGATACAGATGATTCTGTAAAAGCATACTTTCTATATCTTTTTTTGGGTGTATGAGTTTGAAGAGGAGATTTTTAAAACACAACTGAAACTGTGTAAACAAAAACACAAGCAATATACATGTTTTTAAACCAATGACATGTTTGCCTGGGAAACAGTCAGTCCAATAGCAAACAGTTCTATAACCCGTGTCAATTTCGGTTGAGATTTCCTCTGTGCACGTTGTGTTAAACAGGATCTAAAAATAATTCTGAATAAAAAAGTATCCACATACTTGACATGTAGGCCTATCCTCCTATACGTGTATACTATGTCCAAGGAAAGACGAAGAGGCATGGATGGAAGTAGCAGTAGAGAATAGAGATTTGAAATGCAGGACGGATGCAGGCAGCGACGGCCAGGACCGGGAGAGTCTCTCAGCTGGGAGGAAGATGAAGAGGCTCTCTGGTGTCAATGAGATGCCGAGTGACCAAACCCCGATGACCTTTCCCATAATTTCCCTCCCTTCAGTAGGCTGGAAGTAATATCAGATGGAAATCGGCACGCTGTGTCAACATTGCCTCTGGCAAGCTCTATACGGGCAACGGAGGCAGTTTGTGTAAAAACGCTTTTGGGCCTCTGTGGCCGTGTTCTGACGTTGCCGTGTTCTATTCTACGGAGAGAGATGTGACTAAAAGCTCGAGCTGGTTTCCTGGCTGCGCTGTGGGTAATCACGACCACAAGCCATGACCAATACTCTGACCAAAAGGAAGGAGTGGGGAAAAAAAGAAATAATGCACAAGATAATTAGCAGTCATACGAGATGATTGCGTTGGTTTTTTATTGGAGACAGCTGGCAGAAATGATACTTTCCCTCAAATTTCAATGAATTTCCAGTTGTGCACAGAATTAATATATGGGGCTCATTTTCTCTAATTTGAGCAATTTATTCAGCCTCACCAGTTGGCTAGGAAAAAAAACAGCGCCCATTGTTGGCGCTCATTTGTGACATAACTACCATGAATAATATGAATAATAAAGATTACAACGGCTCCCGGTATTATCTTCCATACCTCACAGTTTGTACATGCTCATTATCCCTGCATATCCTGTGACAGTCTAAATGGAAGCACACACACTATATGTACCATGACGCACACATTCAATACAATTACATATCCACAGGGGGAAAAAAAAAGATCTCACATTAAGTTATAACTTATCGTGGTGCAGAGGTGGCGTGGGCAGAGACACATATGCATGACCGAATGTTATCCAATGCTCCCTTACCAAATTCAAAAAAAAAATTACAGATTTTACTGATAGCCTATTCACAGAGAATTACAGTGTCCTTTGTGAATACTTTTGAAAATGGCTAGAGGCCGACCGGTATAACATTTTGTACTGTAGACTAAAAGATCCCTCCATTTCACCATGCATGAGTGTGGCGACATATGTCTTAATTAAGTTATATGATTTTAACAAGGTGCAAAGGGGGTAGGGGTAGGGCTGATAGAGATACAGTACATGTGGATGGCATGTCGCAGTGCAGCTGCACGTGTCTGGGAGGGAAGGCATATCTGAGCTGACCCAGACGACCCACAGTCACAGTTGGGGTCGTCACCTGCTCCAAGCCTCTCTGGACCGGAGCCATGGCTGGAACTCCTTTGCAATGCACATGGAAAATGCTCCAACAGGCAGAGACACAGGCAGACATTCCTCTCACTGAATGTACTGTAAGTATGTCCCATTACAGCCGGTCACTGTAATAAATCCATTCCAGCCGATTCACCGTAACGGCTAATACTCATTAGCACAACTCTTCGGCCTGGTTGATGAGCTGTTTAGCGAAATAATGTTGCAAGTATAGGCAGAAAGTACACAGTAGAAAAAGCAATGTTATTTCGGTACAAAGCGTGAAGTAAACAGCTTCTGGATGGCATTATTTGGTCCCAGAGTACTCTCTAAGCGCTGAATTAGCATTTCATGTTTTTAATGTATATGGAAATGGCAAGGTATAGATTTCTCCACAAGCCACTCTGCTCACCTCTGCCTAGTACAGTCTGCATCTACAGCCCTGTATGTAAACATGCTGTAACTCAGGAGACAGTTCCTGCTTATTGCTCTGCAGTTGTCCTCCCACCAGAGAGGAGAGAGGCTGCCATTACCTCCAGTGTCCCCCCAAAAACGCTGGCTGCTACTCTCTTCCCTCTCCGCTCCCACTCTTGTTCTCACAAATTTTCATGTCAAAGTGTATTTTGCTCCTACATTGAACAGGCTTTTTTGTGCGGCACAGGCCCACCCATAGAAGTATTCAAATCACTTTTGGTTTCCTGACATTCTTAGGCAGGAAGAAAACACGGGGAAAAAAAACAAAACAAACCCATTACCAAAAGCCACAACCAAATACATTACATTATACTGCCAGGGTAATAATCTTCCTTGTTGTATTGTATCTTTTGGACAACGCCCATGTGTTCAGTGCCATTGCTCATCATCAGATGATGCAAATTTGGATCCGTATGTTGATGTTTTGTGGAGGAAGGTCCTCTCCGTACCGTTGATTGCTTTATCTGACAGCCCACGCAGCTGGCTCTGACCCAAGACTGTCACTTTTTCCCCATAATAGACATGAAGTGTCTTAACATGGAAGAACATTCAGTGAGTCTGTTCTTATATAGTGTATGCAGAATCAATGAGCTTTTTGGTGAAAAATATGAGAAATTGAGGTTTTTCTGTCTGTCTGTCTGTCTGTCTGTCTGTCTGTGTGTGTGTGTGTGTGTGTGTGTGTGTGTGTGTGTGTGTGTGTGTGTGTGTGTGTGTGTGTGTGTGTGTGTGTGTGTGTGTGTGTGTGTGTGTGTGTGTGTGTGTGTGTGTTTGTGTGTGTGTGTGTGTGTTGGAGAGCATCTGTAGTATTTGCAGTGCAGTGTAGTCTATGTACGTTTGCTGGCATCTCTGACTGTTGTGATGACAAGTTCTCATCTACAATTGAACCTTTGATTTAACCTTAAATTGATCATCTAGTGGGTTGTTAAATTAAAGCATATACATGTAGTGAAGTCCCTCTTTTTTCCAGTAGTACTGTAGTTTGCAACTACGGTAAGCATGTGTTCAACAACGGCCCAGCGCAGTGCTGCTTGAGCTGAAAGCCATGGCTAATCCTCCAATAACGTGGTAAGAGAGAGGCACATCACTTTGTGCGGGCCCATGCTGACTCAGGTGGATGGTGCTAAATGGCCAATACTGGAGGATTTTTAGGGCGAAGGTGAGATACAATCTAAAAGGGCATCTCTGATCCAACTCAAGGGATTGGTCACAGATGAGAGCCATGCTTTCAGAAAGGCAGGCGCTTCATAACGGCCACAGGAGCATTTGTCACACCACAGCCTTTGATCGAAAAGAGGATTTTCTGACACTTACTGCGGTCTCTTTTCTTCCTCTTTTCTGACTGCTTGAAAATACCTGAAAAATAGGTTGTTTCTTACCCCCCTCCACGCCCCTGCTCTTACCGTTAGTCAGCAGCCCTGGGTGTTATAGGGAGCGACAAGGGCCCCTTATTCTGTGTGGACTGTACGTCTGGTAGTGTAGATTGAGTCTGACACATTCTTTACCAACTATCTCCTTCAGATAGAAACCAATGAATAAAAAATCAGAAACTATTTGTTGCCCGGTGCCGAGCGCGGAGAAGTAAAGAGAGGGTTGTTCTTCTAATCCATGTAATAGGTTATTGACTTAGAGCCCCAAGGAGGCTGTTTCAGACTGTAGGTGAGGGTATTTTACTTACGCCACACTTTTACCCCAGGGATGACCACATTTCCATTTCTTGTTTTTCCTCATTTTCACTGAAACCGCCATTTACTCCGAACCAGGTGTTTCAAGTGCAGTAATTAAAAAAAAGGAAAGAAAGAAATACTCCATTTTCTTTTTCGGTGAACCATTTATTTGAACATGGTGCTCATTTTACGGGATCTAATATTTTCTTTAATCACTGAGCCTCTCGTCTGAAAAACAAAATAATTCTTGTGAAAACACGAAGAAGAAGAATCTGTGGTGAGTGGCGTTGGAGTGGGGGGTGTACCAGTTGAAAGATGAGACTTTAATTTTTGCGGTATTCTATACTGTGAAGAAATGATCAAGTATAAAACTCTAAAGTTGCGACCATGTAAAGATGGAGCTGTATTCATAGGGGCCTACTATCCTGAATGGCGAGTTTTGCATTTCTTAGCAGTCCTTTTATGGTTCTTACACTAAGTAAAAAGGGAAAAATCTGCCCACTTCAGGTCTGTGCAAAATAGCTTTCCTGAGGCTCTGAATCTCTCTCTCTCTGATGAAGGTGTCACAGACTAAAAGCTTGCTGCTTCAGTAAAGCTATTTTGCAATGACATAAAGAGTAAATATTTTCCCTTTTCACTTAGAAGTCTCTATTGAATCCTGCACCTTTTAGCAGATGAGCGTTGACCCTTCATTACTTGGGTTCTTAAAAACCTGCATGTAGAGGTGGTTTACAAAGAAAATAGATCATCTGTTGCAGTCCCTGCTATTAGGGTCTCGTGGTTTTAATTTGCAATAACAGAAACAGAAATAACAATCTTTCTCAGTCACATTTACTTTTACAAAAATACAATTACAAAAAGTAGGTCTGCCTATATTTCTCAAAACATTGTGGATCAGCCACAAAACCAAACCTCTCACTCAAAATAAATAAATGCTAAGCTGGCTACACCTCAGTGAATGAAGGAGGTTGATTACACGTGACTGCAAAACCGAAGCCTATACACACAATGCGCAGTGCAGGGCAGGCCTGACACTCCTGTCTGTTGGCCGTAAAGCTTTCATCCAGGTAGGGTACGTATAGTATAGTATAGTATAGTATAGTATAGTATAGTATAGTATAGTATAGTATAGTATAGTATAGTATATCCAATTGTTTCATACAATTCCCTCTGTTAAAGAAAGTCAGCATTCATCAACAATTTAACAGTTGAGGACAGGTGACAAAAAATACACATTGAATTAGAAAGAAATAGATCAATATACCTGACATACTGTGACTATTTAACAATCAAACTAATGCTGAAACGTTGTTGTGCGTGAGACTATTTCCCCGAGAACCATGATAAACATTTGATCAACGTGACATAAGCAATTGAGGATGTTGGGGAAACCCATTCTTTGAGGAACCTCCATATTACAGTGCTCTCCCGAGTGATAAAGGGATGTCCGCTTCATTTTTTATCTTGTCGTTTGGTTGTCCTTCTCCCAGGTCAGGGGTGAAATTCTCAAAACCAAAGTTGCTTACTACATTAGCTACTTTGTTGTTTTCAATGAATTTTCCCATTGGCAACTACCGAAGTTGCTAACAGGCTAACAACTTCTCTTTTGAGAAACTCACACCAGATGTTTTGGATGTGCAAGCTTTAACCTACCCTTCCTAGTGATTTCTGTAAGACATGATTTTTTGTAGTCTGCTGTCAAACTTCCATGTAAAAAATCTTTTTTTTGTTACTGTAAGCTACACAGGTGCTGCTGTATCTACGCCAGGCGAAAGAATAATCACCAACATTTACAAGACAATGACCGCAATGAAGAATATTTGGCTGTCATATCAAGGACTTTGCATACTGATTTGGTTCTCGTCGAATGATTCTGCATAATTAGCCTACTCGTTGAATTACACTCAAGAAAAGCACAATTGTGTCTCAAAGCCAATAGCAATTTGAATTGAATTGAACCAAATGGCCATCCTGCTAAACGGCTAGTTGGTTGATAGGTAACACTTTATTTTAGGGACACATCTATTAGCACTAATACATAAATTATTAATGCATGTGTAAGTAACTTGTAAGGCATGTACTAAGCAAAATAAGACAGTTGTTAAGCATGTATTCACAAATGTCTTGTTCATGCACAATAAGGGATTTATTACCAATATAACCTTAGTAAGGACCTAGTAGACCTAGATTTCTATTTATGTGTAAGCAGTAAGGGCCAGAATACAATGTGTATAAGCTCCTGGTACACTGTGTGAACAAACCCTGAACAGTGTGAAAACAGATGTGGAATAAGGGTCCCTATTCTAAAGTGATGCATTGCTCAGCCCAGATGGCTTAGGGCCCCCACTCTACGCCCCCCCCCCGGAAGCAAAGTGTAAGAACATTTCAAAGTCTACATTAGTCTCAGTAGGTATGAAGATCTCACTTATTCTACTCATTATGTCAATGTGTAATTGGAAGCATTATATAGCAAGGATTGGACGTAAAGTTATCAATGACGGTGGGTGGTGAGATGTCATTTTTTCATACACCAATTAGTTTTAATTGTGAAAACCCTACAATAAATGCAGAATATAACGATGAGTAATAGTTTGGAAGCGAAACTAAGCTATTCCTTTCTGATAAATAAGTTAATGTTTGAGAAACTTAGCTACAAGAAGTGCAGTGCATGATGGGTAGGCTACGCCCTTAGTCAGAAATGCAATGCATGGCCAATGCAGCAATGATAATATTTCTGTTGTTACGTACATGGCAAATTGTTTGGATAGCAACTAAATTTCACAAGTGAGGGGAGGAGCTAAGGACGTAGGCTCAGAGCTGGGTAGGTTGTCTGTTGGCCTAGATTGCGTACCCATCATGCACTGCACTTCTTGAAGCTAATGTTCTCAAACATTCACTTAATTATCACAAAAGAGTAGTTTAGTTTTGCTTCAAAACTATTATTCTAATGTTCTGCATTTATTTTGGTTTTTTTTACAATTAAAACTCAGTGGTACATGAAAAAAAATGACATCTCACCAACCCACCGCCATTGACAAGTGTACGTTCAATCCTTGCTATATGTAGGCTCTTGGTTACCTCCCTTTCATTTTTATGATAAAGAGAAAACTAGATGACTCAGCTTGGTAAGTATTATTTGATATACCCTTACACTTTGTAGATTGGGGGGGCTAGGTAGTGCAGGCCTGGGTGGTGTGGGGGCCCTAGGACTTTGGTAGTGCAGAGGCCCTGAGCCATCTGGGCTGACCAATGCATCACTTTAGAATAGGGACCCTTATTCTGCATCTGTTTTCACACTGTTCAGGGTTTGTTCACACAGTGTGTTGGGAGCTTATACACATTGTATTCTGCCACTTACTACTTACTAATAAATAGAAATATAGGCTTACTGGTCCTTACTAAGGTTATATTAGTAATAAATCCCTAATTGGGCATGAACAAGATATTTGTGAATACATGCTTAACAACTGCCTTATTTTGCTTAGTACATGCCTTACAAGTTACTTACACAGGCATTAATATTGTATGTATTAGTGCTAATAGATGTGTCCCTAAAATAAAGTGTTACCGGTTGATATAGTACCATCCATACATACTGAAATGATCAACATTATGAATGAAATGAAGTGTCTAAGATAGATAGATAGACAGATAGATAGATAGATAGATAGCCTAGATAGATAGCCTAGATAGATAGATAGATAGATAGATAGATAGATAGATAGATAGATAGATAGATAGATAGATAGATAGATAGATAGATAGATAGATAGATAGATAGATAGATAGATAGATAGACAGACAGACAGACAGCAGGGCTTAGGAAATTTTGCTATTAATGAAGAATATTAAATGCTGTGCAAGTGCTCAGTTAGTATCCATGCCTTGTTTGACCCCGTTCTCAGCTGGGTAGGACAGTCAGGAGAGGATTTTGGCAGCCCCATTGGATTTCTCGGAGGGTTTCTGCTGAAGGGTTTTGAACCCCGGCGTTGTCAATTCCAGATTTTTCTAGTCTATTCATCCACTGGGGAGAGCCAGAGAAAAGCAGACACGTCCCCCCCCACCCCCCACCCCCCTTCTCCCTTTTCCTTTTTTTGTCTACATGCCAGCTTCTCAAGGTAAACAACATGCCACGAGGGCATGGGGGTCAGGCTGAAGCCAAGACCTGGGCTAGCCTCTGAAGACCCAGGCTGTCAGGGATCTGGAGCTGGCCTGTCTGGAGCTGGCGAGGGCCTGAGGAGCCGCCGTGTCACCCGAGCAGACAGCACGTCAAAGCCCGAGGCCAGCTGAATTGTCACGGAGCACTGCTGAGTGCTGACTTCCCACTCCGCCAAGTCTGAGTAACACCACCTCCACAGCACAGCATTGGAGAGCTTTTAGCATTCTCTCCACCTGTGTGCCCCCGGTCAGCTCAGCGCTTCTTCCTGCTTTATTTTGAAGGCCCAGTGTGACTGTGCAGTCCGGTCTATGGCCAGCTGCATAGCTCTTTTCAAAGCCGCCCTCGCTATATACGTGTATACTGTGCAATATGTCAGCGTTTGAGAAGATAGGTACACCAGTGTGAGGGAAAGAACACAGCAGGAGACGTCTAGTTGCCTCGAAGGGGCGTATAAAAGTTCTGTAACTTTTTGAAGGGAGCGTATCAGTAATCTCATCTGTTAGCCCGGCAGGTCTTCTCCCACCCCGACTCGCCACTTAGGCCATGTGGCGCAGAAATAGAGCAGCATGCTGAGCGGTGCTCTCTGAAGCAGGAGATAACACACAGGAGAATCCTGTCAGAAAAGTTTGTGCCCGCATGGATCACACACACACAACAAGCACTGCAAATCAATACCAAAGAGGGCGCATTCTTCTGAAAGGTCACCCTGGAAGTTTTTTTTTTTTTAAAAGAAAGACAGAGTTGAAAGTGAAAGCAGGATCGAGGTACTGATAAATTCTCCAATGCAAATGGCCACGCTTGGACTCTAGGTGACATCGCGGACACTGTCACCTCCACTACTAATGCTGCTAGCATCTTGGACTCACATCATTTTTTTTGTCATGACCATCACATTTACCCTGTTAATGCTAATGTTATGTCAAGTTTTTTTGTTGCTGTCCAGCAGTTTATATGATATAGTTGATAGTGTTATAGTTTTATAGTAGTTTCATCGTACATCAAAACGTATATTCAAGTGTGCATTTTATGGAGCAGCTTTTAGCAATCTATTTCTATATTCTCTTCAATAGGTGTGGGAAAGGAAACTAGCGGGGAACAAATAGTTATGGGTCATTCAGATATTCAAATGTGAATTTTTGGGGGACACCGTGGCCTTGTGGGTTATTCAATCTGGGTGTTACCTGTAGTATGTTCAAATCTTGGCTCTACCTCCATCCATGGCTGAAGTGCAATTGCTAGTCACATTGTTCTTGGGTTTATAACCAATACCCTGAAAAACAATAATTGTAAGTCGCTTTGAGTCAGTTAAGTGTAATGTAATGTTATTTTATGAGGCAGCTTTTTTTACAAAGGTTTTGTAATCTATTTCTGTTCTATTCTATTCAATAGAAGATGTGTGGAAACCGACAGGGGGGAAAAATCGTTATGGATCATTCAGACCCCATGGGCAGAGGCGCATCTTGCCACCAGGCAAGGCAGGCAGGCGCTTGGGGCCCCCAAGCCACTAGAGAGTGAATAACAGCCCACATTTTACCACAGTAGTGGCAATTTTGGTTAAACTGTTCATTCTTTTGCATTTTCGCTTGGGGCCCCACCTGACCCTGGAATCGCCTCTGCCCATGGGCCATGAGTCCTATGCAGTCGAGACCCTGAGTCAAGCCCACAACACTCACACTACCACTTGAGACGAAAGGCGAGATATTGGCTCAGTCTGTATACATAGTAAAAAATGCAGTGTTAATACAACACATCTACCTGTAGAGTACACTAGGACCAAATATACTGCAGAGGGTGTTCAAACGACTCTGAGTACTGCGATTTTACTGTGAGTTTTTGAGGATTTGAAGAGAAGGTTAATTGACGTTCCAGGATGAGCTGTGCTAGTGGGTATCCTGTTACGCTGTGACGAAATCATGTGTGCATCACTTCACAAATCATCTCGGGACTCAAGTGAATAGCCCCAAAAAAAAAACCTCAGAGAGAATAGAAACACAGTAAAAGCTCTGCAAAGGACAGACACCTGGGCCTCAGTTTAACGAGGCATGGCCGGATGATCCCAACAGCTCAATAAGCAGCTGCTGGCAGGTTGCCACCGATAGAAGCAACGCTGTGAAAGACCGTTAGGGCAGGAGCTGAAGATCAGGGAACAAGACTTTACCACCACCACCACCCAATCCCAAGCCCCAACCCCAAGCATGACCTTTCACCTTTTCTCTGGTAGCACAATTGTGCTGCAAATCGCTGCCATTGTAGGAGCGAGTTTGAGAAAGGGCTTACAGAGTCTTTGTGCATGGGGGTGGCTGGGGACATAACACAGAATAGCACTACTACAAAGAAGACATTATCAGTGTCTTGGGGAGAAAAGTATTGGAAAAGGGAACATGGTAGATCATTCAGGCTATTTCCTTTTTAAGTCGTAGAGTTAGATGGTAACGTTTATATTTAAGCAATTCATTCTGAGCAACATTAACCTATTTATATGGGGGGAAAAAAGGTCTACATTTCGCTTCCTAATTGCATGGAGAAAGTTATCTTTAAACATTCATCATTTTCTAGTGTTTTCAATGAATGTGCAGAAATGACACAGAGGCTGTGCTCTCAAGATGACTGTGGAAGATTCACAGAAGTCATTTTCATGTAATTTACTTACTCTTGCACTTCCATGTGTAGCACAGCAAGCATAAGCATGTATTCTAATCAGTGACACTTCCTGTAAGAACACAATGATTTGATTGCATTGACTGGCAGCTGATGTGCATAGCAGGAAACAATCAAGTTAGATTTTTGAAGCTTCGAGAATGAAGAATCTTTGATCTTGTTGCGACAACGTTGTCAACATCTACGGCTTTTCTTATTGGGGACAGGAGTTCTACAACAGAAAAGTCTTCTTTCGTATTCCACTCTTAAATCTCAAGGCCTCTTTCAGAGGTCACCAAAAGGTGATGCCATAAGGAGACTACACAGTTAAAAAAAATGGAGCATCAATATTTCAGAGTAAACATATACTGTAATTCCAGATAGTGTGTTTACAACACTTTTGAGAGTCACAGTACTCTAACTCTGGAGCCGAACGTCAGTGTAAAATTCTGCAGGTGGCCAGTGTAATTTCAACATAATTTCATACACTAGTGAGTAGAATTAACTCTAAAAATGTTATACTGACCAAAGAGTACAATTAATACAATTTTACAGGGACCAAATATTATATGAAATCGAGTTCATTTAAAATTTTGTTTTTATTAGCACTGTCACAATTTTTTATCAACCTTTGAGAACATTTGACATTTTGTATCATCAATTGCATCACATAATTTTGCCACCTCTGTCTAACAAAAGAAAACACATTTCGAATCCAATCAATCATTTTGCTTGTAATCAACAGCATTCTCCATTCAGTGTCCAGGGGAAAAAAATTAATATATTTTCCCTCCAGGATAGACCATTAAAAACAGGACAATCAGCTAAAACCGGGACAGGTGGCCACACTAAAATAACGGCATGGGGGTAAGACCCTAAGAAAAGGCAGTAACAAAGTCCAACTGAGCCCAGGATATGCGAGGCACAACCTGTCATCCAGTAAGCACTGTGGGGTCCATTATCTGCATGAGGATGGAACAGCACTCCACCATCACTCTGACACTCACTCATACGAGTACTTCAGGGCACTTATTCAGGCCCACCACAGTTTGATTGCGTTGGTCTCTGCACTAGTCAGAGAAACATGTTGCAATGTACCAAACAAAGACAGGTTTGGATTCATGCTTGCATAGTTCTGAACAAACCAAAATTAGACTGCAAAGACCATTGAAGTCTACTGGAACTGGACTAAAAACACGCTATTTTCTATAATAATGATGCACTAATCATTTCAAAGCATCCTGAGAGTTCTCTTTGTGGAGCATGTTCTGAAGATCTATGATTGGGGAATTCTGGGGTGAATTTCTCGAAACCAAAGTTGCTTACTACATTAGCTACTTTGTTGTTTTCAATGCATTTTCCCATTGACAACTACCGAAGTTGCTAACAGGCTAACAACTTCTCTTTTGAGAAACTCAGCCCTGAGTTGTCCACATATCTAGACTTTTCTTGGATAATCTTTTCAACTAGAATAAACCAATTTGCAGGAGATCAGATCAGTACTGTCAACTGGCGAACATTTTGAAAGTCTTGAAAACAATAACATTGGTATTTGTAACAGTATGTTTGCAGCAGTTACTTGAGAGCCTTTGGTGAGAGAATTTGATTTTGCATTTTTTAGTACTACATCATCACGAGAACACCATGCCTACCATTACTTATTAGGCCTATATTTATTTTGACCGTGATCATCAAATGATGATTTCAAAACGACTGCATACTGCATTCATTTCAAAACACCTTAGTCATTCAGAGTATTCAGTGTTGCCAAAAAAGTTTAAGGATAGGTCATTTTATACAACTTCCATTAATGCAGGCTCGAGGGAACACATCTGTGATGACGGCACATGACAGGAGTTCACACAGAGGAGATAAGTCGTTGAACCTCTGTCACAAACAAACACTGACAAGACCATGCCTGCAGGCATAGCACTGTAAGAACACACACACAAACACTCAAACACTCAAACACACACGCACACACACACGCACACACACACACACACCAACCCTGAATCTCCTAGTACAGTACTTGAGACACAAGGCCTTTAATGACTTACTGTCCAGTGCCTCTAATCCTGACTTCACTCCCTCATATTCAGCTGCCTATGTGCATGTATGTTCCCAATGCAAAAATCTATATCTAACACTGCCGTCTCGTCCTCGATTCTGATTGGCTGATAGCCGTTGTAAATCGGGCATAAACACCTTCCAACTGAAGATTCTGTACTCTTTCTATGCTTCTCTGTTCCAGTAGGGGTAGGTAGTCTACAAGAAGAGCACATCTTTGTTCCAGCTGTGGTTGTGGTATCAGTGTGATTGCAAAGATGTTTCATTCCTGCTGTGTTTATCACCCCTCGCTTTGTAGCGAAGTGTATGTCTGGCGGTGCGACGAACGCACGCACGCCCAGTAGTGTTGCCGGTGTAACCAGCCACTTCTTGAACTTGTCAACTGAATGACGTGGGGCAAATTGATTGTTATTACAGCATTTTTAAAGAAATTTGGTCAGCGATTAAGTGTATCAGTGTTAGATAAGCAATAAGCCACTTGAGGCTGTGGGTTGTGCTCGATTTACATTAGGTAAGGGGACGTTTACGGCACTTCGCTTCACGTCGTGCCCCACTCCCCTTACCCTTTGTAAATCGAGCACAACCCACAGCCTCTCGTGACTTATTGCTTAAATAAATCTTACATAATGATTCACAATGGCTCATGGCACTTAGAAGTATAGTCCTCATTTTCCTCATACATGTAAGGCACACATACTGTACACATTCCATGTGCTGCAACATGCAGCATAAACAACTGAATGTGCATGTTGACTGACCTGCGCTTCCCCCAACTACACATGAGGGCCTTCCGGCTTCCTCACATAACCATCTAAGGTCAGTGAAAATCAGAACCATTTCTGAATGAATGAGCCAGTCAGGATCGCCTGGTGAGACTTTCCAAAGATGGGCAGCATTATGGCTCTTTCTTCCACCTGTCATCCTCAGCTGCATCACGGGTCTCACGGGTTTAATGTGAGTGGCTGAAGTGGCACGTCAGTAAAGTAGTAACGCTGGTAATACGCAGGGAATACCAGAAATGGTCTATTATAAATTAGTTAATTAGTTCATTAGTTAGAATTAAAATAATCTTTGGGAATACTCAGCTAGTAACGGAAAACACAAGGACATATTTCACACAGCCGTACCTCGCATGCTCCAACTGGTGGAGCTGAGCGTTGCCTAAGCCAATGAGATGGCACTGCAATGTGGAGGCCTGGCACATTTCCAGTGTATAGGGCTACATGTGCATATGCACCCCATAAAAACGGCTATATAGTTTCATCAGAGTTGCAGTTACAGTACAATTGTAGAAGTACTGTTGCAGGTGTAATTACAAGACTACTGGTATGATATAACAGTGTTGCATTACATGACATGACACTTAGCTAATGACTTTATCAAAAGCAACTTGCAGTTATTTACAGGGTATTGGTTACAATCCCATGAGCAATGTGGAGTTAGGTACCTTGCAGGGCACTTCAGCCAAAGATGGAGGTGTAGGGAGAGGTAAGGATGGAATTGCAACCTGCAACCTGCTGATCTTTCAGTAAGACCACCTCGCTATCCGTAAGCCATGGCCATTGTAAATATGACTTTACTGTGAAATATTGACATGTAAGACCACACCAGAACTTGCTAGTACCTCCGGCACTGAGAAAGGCGTAACAGCCTTGAAGACGATGATCTGAGACTGGAACACCATGTGGTGTTTACGAGGGGAACCTCCATTAGAATGTAGCATAATGCGTCAAATCACACATAATCACTCTTCATGGAGAAGCGGTGGCTGCCAGGAGGCATTTTGCATTCCCAGCGTCAATCTGCAATTCAGCGCAGCGGAGGAGAGGAGAAAAAAGGGGGGGTTGGGGGCTCGTCAATTCAGCTGACTTGTATCGCTACTGTAGGTGGTAGACCACTTGGCAGCAGATGAAAAGTATTTTCTTATTTTCCCCCGCAGTCGAAGAGTAATTAAAATGCATGCAAGCTGCGCCTGTTTCACTTCATAATTCATCCAGAATGCTAGATATGAAATAATCATCTGGGATGTAACTTTGAAATATTCATGCTGGATTAATTAAAATGTGTTTTTTGTGTCTTATTTGAATGTGCACTTTGGCCGAACTCCGCTCTTTTGACATCTTATTCTTCCGAGACAGGTAACCAATTTACAGAATGTAAATATCAACATACTGTATGTGTTACAGCATTTGTGTTGTGCTGTGGTGTGTTCTGTGTGCATGCGTGCATGCATGTCTGCGTGATTTGTTAAGTAGTACCTGTATTTCTTCAACGTATGTGTTTCTGTTTATGTACTGTATGTGTATCAGACAGAATCATTGTGCTTGCATGAGTACAAGAAGGCATACTGTATGATTGTGTGTGTGTGTGTGTGTGTGTGTGTGTGTGTGTGTGTGTGTGTGTGTGTGTGTGTGTGTGTGTGTGTGTGTGTGTGTGTGTGTGTGTGTGTGTGTGTGTGTGTGTGTGTGTGTGTATGTGTATGTGTGTGTGTGTGTGTGTGTGCGTGTGTGTGTGTCTTTGTCTCTGTGTGTGTGTGTGTGTGTGTGTGTGTGTGTGTGTGTGTGTGTGTGTGTGTGTGTGTGTGTGTGTGTGTGTGTGTGTGTGTGTGTGTGTGCGTGCACATGCCTGTCTATGTTTGCATGCTTGAGTCTCTGTGTCTGTCTATGTGTATAAGCTGTTTCACATGCATGAAGGACTAACTCGTATGTGGGAACCGCATCTGTGCTTGCGTGTGTGTGTACGCGGAGGGAGGCATGTGCATGTGCATCTATGTGCCCAGAGGCGGACTTTCCATTAAGCAAACCTAGGCAATTGCCAAGGGCCCTGACCAAATCAGCCCTTGATAGGGGCCCCAAACTGTCACACCAGTCATGGTAAACATGAAAATAGTAGACAAAACTATACAAAACAATAGACAAAACAATAAAATAGCACAAAACACAGAGTTCTAATGCCCTCATTTTGTGTTCATCTTTCAAGAGGTACATTTGAGGGCCTCATGTTAATATTTCGCCTAGGGCCCGAAAATGGGTAGATCCTCCCCTGTGTGTGTCATGGTTGCCTGCCTGTCTGCCTGCCTGCCTGTCTGCCTGCTCATCTCGGCATTCTGTGTTGCTGTGTGATTGGCCAGAGGTTCAACTCAACTCTCCGCTCCTGGCTGATGTTCTGTCGAGACCAGCTACTTTGTCGAGATGAGCTACCAATAGGCTGTTTACATACGGTGTAGCCCAAACTCAAACCCATACAGCCCTTCTTCACCCTAGGGGCGGCAGATAATGGGCTCTTTTTCCGTGATATCAGACACCTCCAAACACTGAACATTTCAATGCTTTTGAGACAGGTTAAGCTATGGTATATCAGGTGTCTCCATAAGTGGCATAGACATTTACGTAGATGACATTTTTGTCTCTGTATAAAAGAATGAAAAGGTTGTCTATTATCCTGCTTCACTTTCAAAACGGAACTTGTCTGACGTCACTGTGTGTGTGTGTGTATGGGGGGGGGGGGCGGTTCGGCTCGACGGGTCGGATAGCTCGTATCGACGCGCCACCGGAGATCTCGACTCAACTCTCGGCTCCAGCTGCAGGTTTTGAGGGCTTCCTGTGGTTGGGGCTGACAGAGGCGCGGAGCTTGGCGGGGAGGCTGCAGCACACTGTGCTGTTTGTTAGTGCGAGGCATCTGTTCGGCCCGTCAGAGAGACACGTCTGGCACCGCTCCCAATCATTCCCCCCAACGCCACGCCGTGCCGCGCCACGCCACAACACGACACGCCGCCACTCCTCCACTCACAGTGACGGAGGAGGAGGGTCACCGTTGTAGACCCTGTCAGATATGGTGGAGGAAGGAGGCAGAGTAGTGGGGTGTGGGGAGGGGGTAGGAGGAAAGATGGGTAATTGAAGGGAGGTATGGGTGAACTTCGTTCTACTGTAGGACACGCCATTTGTCCATGTCTGTGTTTGATAAAAATGATGCAATCTGTGTGTGTGTGTGTGTGTGTGTGTGTGTGTGTGTGTGTGTGTGTGTGTGTGTGTGTGTGTGTGTGTGTGTGTGTGTGTGTGTGTGTGTGTGTGTGTGAGGGAATTCATATGTACCTGTGGTTCGACTTGACTTGTGGAGCACTGCAGTATAGGCCCTACTGTATATGTAAGGAATAACATAAATGGTTGTTTAAATATATTGAAGTGTTTTTATTTTTCATTTCAAGAATAGCAGATGACAGTAGCCGAGCTTCTGTTTCTGTATCATAGAGCCATGACACTATGACAGAGATACTAGCAACAGGGGATAAGATGGGTTAAGATTGGTACGATGACCACATGAATGATTTCTTGGGTTGCATGTGTGCGTCATTGATTGAAGCCATGTTTGAGTGATTCGGGGGGTTTTCTGTAAACGTACCCTTTCCTATTTCAGAGTAACACCATATGTGTGTGCAGATGCAGCTTTAACACATACAATATGGCATGCACACCAACCCCAAAGGTGGGCTGTCAGATGGTTCCGATCTGTTGTTGCTGTGGCAATGATAGAAGCACCTCAAAACAGACAGACAGTCTTGCCCTTTCCATGTCTGACTTTGACAGCCTTGTCCACAGAGAGATAGAGGGGAATTTTCCACATTCTCTCTCTCTCTCTCTCTCTCTCTCTCTCTCTCTCTCTCTCTCTCTCTCTCTCTCTCTCTCTCTCTCTCTCTCTCTCTCTCTCTTGTGTATACCCCACTGCCCTACTGTGCCTGAGTGTAACCTCCGAGGGGAAATTGTGTGTGTGTGTGTGTGTGTGTGTGTGTGTGTGTGTGTGTGTGTGTGTGTGTGTGTGTGTGTGTGTGTGTGTGTGTGTGTGTGTGTGTGTGTGTGTGTGTGTGTGTGTGTGTGTGTGTGTGTGTGTACGCTTGAGTACATGACAGAGGGAGAGAAGAGACAGAGGGAGAGAGAGAGAGAGAGAGAGAGAGAGAGAGAGAGAGAGAGAGAGAGAGAGAGAGATCCAGAATTCAGACCTGTAGGAAACATGAAAATCTCAGTTTACTCTGCGAGAGGGCACAGCGCATGTTTCACACCAGATACTCTTGATCTCCCGCACAGCCATTTCTCCTGTTCCTCCCCACTGTTTAGCCATTCCCCCTCGGGTCCCGTCGAGAGCTGTGCAGCCCCTAACTTGTTCACACTGAGAATCCATTTCAGATCTATACAGCACATGTCTTGGACCATAACGCAGGTCGGCAATCTTCAACAAAACAGAAAGGAGCCAGAGCAGTTTTTCAGTATGTGTTGTATCATCATTGCCCTTGAGCAGGTTTGAACTGGTAATCTGGTATACAGGGCATTTCCTGGGCCGTTCGCCGTTCGTATTTTCTTGACGACTCGCCCCCAATTTAGATGGGTAGTCTGGTATACAGGGCATTTCCTTTGGGCCGTCTGTCCTCAGGGCTCTTGGAAAATTGTTTTTGCATTTTCTTAGCGACTTGCCAACAATTTAGACAGGGCCACGCCAAAAATGCCCGGGCCTTTTTTCTGCTTCAGCCCAGCCATGTCCTTGGGACGCTGACGTCTAGCGTGTTTCAACTTGACCTTCGAGGAGGACAGGAGTTCAGAAGATACGCCTGTACTTGGGCACCTTCCAACACATTTACAACATGTAGACTCAGCATATAAAGCATTTATTTAATTTATTAGCTTCATTTTTTTTGCTGCCTCACTGTTGTAAATGCAAGGGGAGTCTACAGTAGGGCGTTGACCTATAGCTGGGTTTCTGTCTCTCCATACAACACTTCCACGAAAAATAAAGCAGCTATTTCAAATGTGAGTGGAGTCTCAAGAAGACAGAAAACGAAATGTACATCTTTATCAGTAAAGGCAGCAACGGCATAGGCTTATTTTGCTTACCAATGACGGTTTCCCCATGACGGTATAGTGACATGAATGCTGTGGGAGTGGAACTGTCTTGCCTGGTGCGCACAAGGTTGCAGGGTTGCAGTATGGGCAAGATTGATTAGGTCATGACATAGTAATTTTTTACAGTGTTAATGCAACACTACAGCTCTACAATTGTGCTAAATTCAACCCTCTAAGTGTTGAATTAACACAGACTTACCACTGCAAAATTCAACTGTGAGTTTTGGTGTTAATGGGACCGTCAACAAGCTGCATTTACCACTACGTCAAATGAGAGACCATACTGTAAATGTTCCAAATGGCGTCACAAAATTTACTGTGGAGGATGCCTGTCCTATAAATGCTGTTATTGCTCAAGCACAGTAGGTGGCCAATCAATAAATCCCTCATTTTTCCTTTAAGACTGGCCTAAGCCTTCATGGGGCCCTAAGCAGAATTTGACTTGGCAGGGCCCTTGTCACACCCCATCACACACACGCACGCACGCACGCACGCATGCATGCACGCACACACACACACACAAACAGTGAGAGTGAGAGAGACACAGACAGACACATGCGTGCTTATATAAAAGGAAACACGGCAGGCAATACAGTACATTAACAGTAGACAATGGCATTTATTTGCATGTGTTTACCATAATTTAGAAGAAGCAGCTGTCATCCAGGCTGAAACCAACCAAACACATCTGTGGATCAACGAGAAGATTAATGATGAGTCCACATTAATGACAAATTGATGAACATTTTACATAATAATGGGAACAAATTTGTTAGAAATAAATAACTGCTTGGTATATCTGTTGCCAGTTTCCTGTTTACTTTTGCCATCTACAGTATGTGCGCAATATACTGAGCAAGCAAGCAAAAGCATTTTGGTGATCCAGAGCTTAAAGTTGAACAGTATGATATAGCTTACTGAAGCGGTATAGCATAACTGGCTTGAGATTTTTATCTGAGACTTCATATTTGAGATCATTACCTTCAATTGGAATGGCAGGACTCCCGTCACTAGGGATTACACAATAGTGGGAGCAACTACATCATGGGGGAAGCTAAAGGTTCTCTGGAGAATTCTAAGAATTCTCTGAAGAACGCGAAAATTCTGGGGAGAACCCAGAAGGAACCGATCACTCCGCGGCCATCTTGTCGACGCCAGCTATTTTCAGATAAATTCTCAGAATGAATGGGAAAAACAGGAATGGGACGACTGAGCAATATATATGGATGGAATCGCAATAATAGCTATCTAGGCTGTTGTATAATGGCTACCTAGGATTAGCCGTATATAGGAAAGTAACAATGTAAAACATCGTTTTTTTACTGCTAATTTTGAACTGTGCATGCGCAGCACTTTGCAAGAACACCTTCTGCTTCACGGCCTGCAGGACCAAGTGGCGCGGACTCCATAGCAACCCCATGTGAGTAGCTAGTCGATGTGAGTTTCACATGTCATCTGCCACAGAACGGCAGCAGATATTCCCGAAGGCATACCGATTAGGTTTGAGCTATCGTAAAAGCTTACGCGTCGATTCGGCGAGATTGGATCAATGACAGCTCAACAAGCAATTGGCTCTTGTTGCCGGACAGGTGGGAGATGTGCAGGCACACGCCATGTTGGCGTTACAAATTGTCCCCATTCATTTGGATGGACACTTCTTTGAGTGTTCCGTCTCCTCCTACATAAAGCTGCCTTGGTAGGCTATATAAGGATTATATTGAGGCATTATTATTACATGCATTTAATCATCAAGTATTTCTACATGATCATGGCAACAAAGTCCACAATGTATTGCCTCGATATAATCCGGATATAAATAAAAATGGCACTTTTTGTTGAGGAGGGCAAAAGGGCAGGTGTTAAGCACTACCCCATCCCTAGTATCTGTGCCTATGGTCTGAAGTATCTCCAAGAGGGTTAATCTTTCAAATACCAATTTATCACATGTAGCTTCCTTGGAGAAATGTCACATTCCTCAAAGAACTTACAGCAGTTCCTCAACAGTTGAAAACTGAAGGTTGCTCTGGGTAGCAGTGACCAGACTGCAGCCAATGATTCCCCAGTCCTCCGCCACTTTCCTCCCATCCTTCTCTCCTATACCCCAAAGCGGTCATTGAGTGCTGCCCGCGATCCAAACTAACAGTCATCTTTCTGTCCACATCAATTATTTGTGAGCCATGGCAAAGCCGATTAGCTCCGGGGTCAGTCACGAAACCAACTCCGGACACAGCATTGCCACAGTGACAAGTGAGGTCAGAGCGGCGTGTGAAGAGGGACTGGAGTGTGTCTCTGTGTGTGTGTGTGTGTGTGTGTGTGTGTGTGTGTGTGTGTGTGTGTGTGTGTGTGTGTGTGTGTGTGTGTGTGTGTGTGTGTGTGTGTGTGTGTGTGTGTAGGATTCTAGAAAGAGTAGCACGATTCCACTCTACAACCCTCCTTCCCACCCCCCAATAGCTGCCCCCCTCTCCATTGCCTCTCCCGTCCCGTCCCACACGGTACCCCCCCCCCCCCCCCCCCTTCCTCAATTAGCATGCTTTATTCACCCCGGAGCTTGTTACTTGTTACAAGGATTCTCCTCTGTCACTGTGAGGGATGTTGTTAAACCAATTTGTCCCCCTCCAATGAGAGTCTGATTAATTGTAATTATCAAGTTAGGTGCTCATTATGTGGTAGCCGTGGATGCAAATTGAACCTTTTTCTCATTAGAAAATGGCCATGACAGAGCCTTAGCATTCCATATTAAATACACCCATGTCAGTAGTGAGTGAGCGTATTCCTCAGTATACCCTCTTGTCAAAAGAGGTTTGTTTGGGAGTTCCACAGACATTTAGCAAAAATTAGACCCACGTATATAAAAGTTTTGAAACATGTTTATTATGAAACAATCCTTTCAACAAGGCACTTCATTTGACATTCACATATTTATTTCAAGAAAATAGTCAAATAAAAAAG
>NC_085874.1:6745901-6748401 GCF_034702125.1 Engraulis encrasicolus
TACCATACACACGAAGAGGAAAATCTCCCTCAGCTGGCTTAAAGAGCCTAATTTGATGGCATTTGTTTTCTCATATTTGGCTTGGCAAGGCCCCCGGTGATTAATGTGGCCGTGAAAGCTGACGGGGAGAGGGGGATTCTGGGAGCCGCGTTGATGGTCTGCTTCACTCCATAATCAGGTGGAACCATGTGATTGATTCTTCCTGGATTCTTTAAACATCCTTCTTTTTTCTTTTTCTTTTTTCTTCCTTTGACTCCCTTTTTTTTACATGCTACTGTTTCACATTACCTGGCTTGTGAAAGAAAAAAAAACCTACAGTTGTTGTTTTTCAATCCTCCTTCTTTTCTTCACATATACATAATTTTCACATACGCTAGCCAACCCCCTTTCTTAAGAAAAATAACCACTTTTCGTGTTGCAACATGAGACTTTCCCTGGCCATTTATCTTGCTGTGGCATTCTGTGTGCATTAGGAATGATAAACGGAGCCAAGGAGGTGCTGTTACATTATCCTGCAACAGGGGGCGCTACTTCGTGTCTATGTTGTTTACTGTAGTGTTTTCAACTTTTTTTGAGGACAAAATACCAAGGTACGCCACCAATTGTAAATGTGAACTAAAAATAAAACCCTATTGCTTATATTAACAATGTGCAGTCATTCTATAATTTTCCACCGCACACTATGATCTCCCACGGCACACTATTCCCCGGCACAGTGGTTGAAAATCACTGGTTCAGCGAACTGTTTGTTCTGTCTTTTTTCATTTTTATTTCTTGTGAAATATTTTAAGGCTTTTTGGAAAGTCAGGGTTTACTTGTAAAAGAGATATCTATCTGAGCATGATTTCCCCCCTTGGTTTAATAAAGGTTAAATGATAAATACATAAATAAATAAACGCAGAATAAAGAAAGATTGTTACGAGGGGGGCAGTGCAGCATTCTCTCTCTGATGTGAAGGATGTCTGATGCTGTGATTCCATTACCACCTTGAACCAAACCCTTTTCATGGTTGTGTTCGTGTCTTTTTTCCACCTGCTTTGCTTTTTTTTCTATTTCACACCCAACACAATCCACTTTCAAGTCTGTGATCAAGTCTTGTGATGCATAAAAAAACCTCCTGAAAGGAGATATTTGTTTGTTTGTGGGAGATTTTCTATTTGTATAAACATCTGCCCTTTTACTATAGTCCCTGATGTTTAACTGGTCTATCTGGACTCATTGCCTCTATTGAGTAAGGAAGGAAAAGGGGATATAAATGCAGCGTTAGACTTGAAACGGGCCTAATTAGGCTGCAAGAATTACTCTAAACTGTTGCAAATTAGTATCAATGCCAGCTGTTGGACGTCCGCATCTGGTAAGCGAAGCAGTCTGAGCAGACCAGAGAAACCGATGGGGCCTCATCAATAGTGAGTGCTAACGAAAATCAGAATTACAGTGCAGATTACATAGATAGATAGATAGATAGATAGATAGATAGATAGATAGATAGATAGATAGATAGATAGATAGATAGATAGATAGATAGATAGATAGATAGATAGATAGATAGATAGATAGATAGATAGATAGATAGATAGATATCCTTGTGGTCTGTTTTTGTTCTTTCCTGAGGTGAGCAGCAGAGGGGAGTCATTAATGCTGTGAATAGTGCACACAGATCACATTGCAGGCCAAGTCCACAAGGCCTCTGCGGAGGCGGGATAGGGCTAGGAGCATCAGCAGCATGTCCAGTCTCATGAAACCTTCCCTGAGTTTGATGCGCTCTGGCAACGGAGATCCCTCTACTCCCTTTACTCCCCCAGCCCTTCGAAACTAAACAGAGCCCAAGGACACAGGCCTGCTCCTCGGGGCCAGACAGAGGAACCTTGAGCTCACTTGAGCTCTGCGATCGTTGGACAGGACCGAGGTTACAGTCCCACAGACCTTTTTTTTTCTGGGCCCTGGAGCAGGACACAGAAAAGGCAGGGAGCCCTGGCTGCTGTGACAAGGAAACGAGGCGCTGATTGGCCCATCTTGTATGAATTAGAGCGGGCTAGCCGGGCGATTCCTTTTTGTCCCTTCGGGTCGTAGGGGGGATCCGATAACAAAGACGGGCTGTGTGTGTAAGGCGATCCTATCACATGGCTCGGCCAGTCAGGGCCCCGCTGCTGCTGCTGCTGCTGCATGCGAGCTCCGGCGCACACAGAAAACACCGCTCTGTTCACCGGGAAACTGAAAGGGGAGACCCCGCCACGCCGAAACTCGACAGGGCCGGACGCACGCAAGCCAAATGAGATATGAATTGTCCTTTCAGGTGGAGTGGTCATTTTATCCTCCCCCATCTTGGGTCTTGACAAAAAAATAAAAGGTTTGCTTTGTAAGGCAACCCCAACAATGTAGCTTCAATAGCTCCAGCTAATACTCTGGAGAGCGAGTGTTATGATATGAAAACTCTTGAACTAGCGGAGGAAACGCAACACGGTTTTCCTGTGAGAGTCATTCAGTACTTATTTGGCGACAA
>NC_085874.1:6753401-6763401 GCF_034702125.1 Engraulis encrasicolus
CATATGTTCTAGCGGAGTCCAGATCTCCAACTGCGGCTGGCCAACCGTACAAGCCGTATACCTGGGCCTTCGCGCTGCCGAAAGTAGAAGTCTGTTTAATGCTCATGCTTCATGCACATGCTATATATAGATTGACTGATCAAAGGAACAAAGGGTGTATTGATCAGAAAAGCATACAATTAAACGCATTGGACAAAAAGGGCGCATTGTTTTCGCAAAGCAGAGTTTAATTAAGAAGTTTCAATATAGCCTCCTGTGAAAAAAAAATCACCGGAGTTTCAAAAAGAATTTGGACAATTCAGAAATGAAAGAGGCCTTTTTGCTCACAGAAGATGAAAGGACACTAGGACGTTTGATTAATGCAACCGTACCGCATGTGCAGTAATTAACAATGACGCAGGGCACCACTAAGTCATGGCTAAGGTCACAATCTGTGAAGCACGCAGGACTTCAAAACAGGACTCACCCTAGCACAAACAATACTTGGGGGGAAAAAACACACCACTCAATATGACCACTTCCCCAGTGTGCTCCTGGACAACATGGTGGTGTTTGCAAAAGAAGTTCGCTGCTCGACTCGACTCAACTTGACTGTCTTCGCTGTCTTCCAACAAACATTTCACAAGGAATCTGGAACACATTCTGCAGCAACGAAGTTGGGAAAAAAGAGCTTTGAGGCATTAAGGAAACAGCGCACAGAAGGGAAAAAAACTGGCTCAAGAAAAGAATTCAGACCAGCTGAGAGATGAGAGGGGTCATGGAAGTTTATTTTTGAGTGATTGACCACAATCGTTAAGGTATTGGACAAAATACCGTCTGGACACACATTTGATGGACTTTCAAGAAAAGGGAAATGATACTCCTTGCATGCTGCCATTTTAATTGAACTGTGCCAAGTGCTGAGCGTTGTGGAGTCAATACATATTTATTTCCCAGGGTTGTCCATGAATATTTATCATACCGTATCTCATTATCAACCAAAAAGAGAAATCATCCATAATTCAACCATCCACAAAATAACACAGATTTTGGAACAGTGTGCTGAGGAAAAAAGAATGTAGGACTCCTGTTTGTTCATCTCTGAAAAATACGCTACAGGCGTGTAGTAGCATCTAAGAAGAAAGTCAGTTGAGACGGAAGACAGAAAAAAACACAACATTATGAGATGCAAAGAGACTTTAATATACCCCAGTTCATGACAGGGTTTTTACCAGGCTCAATATTGTGTCTGAGTTGCAGCATTACATGCAGCTCTGCATGTAGCCAAAGCTCTGAAGACTAATTATGAAAGTGTCTAATTAAATTGAAGGGCAGTCAGAGACGTTTCCCCCTTCATCTGCGCCTTTTGTTTACACACAGAGACTTTTCCCCCTCTTTTTAAAAAGCGCTGGCAAAAGTGGAGATTTTCGAAAACTCCAGTTTTGCGTTTGCATGATTTGAACGGGTTTTTCCCATCCCAGTCCATTGCCATCCACACTGCAGGTGTAGCATATGGATGATAACTCTCGATAGCACATTTATCCAGATTCACCGGTTGTGTGACCAACATTTTTTTGGAAAACTATGTGTATGTGAAAGCGAATTGTAGAATACAATCCACAAAGGCTGGACCTGTAACAGCTGGGCCAAGCAGGGAGGAGGAGAAGGTGGGAAAAGGAGGGGGTGAGGAGAGGGTGGAGGCTAGTTGGCTCAAACAGAGGAGAGAGAGAGAGAGAGAGAGAGAGAGAGAGAGAGAGAGAGAGAGAGAGAGAGAGAGAGAGAGAGAGAGAGAGAGAGAGAGAGAGAGAGAGAGAGAGAGAGAGAGAGAGAGAGAGAGAGAGAGAGAGAGAGAGAGAGAGAGAGAAAGGCTCTCACGCATGACAAGGCACAGGTGCAACAGTAGCAACATCCTGACCAAAGCCCATCAATCCTGTGGCTCCTTTGAATAGGTCTTAGACCACTTCATCAATGCCTGTCAATTGGACAAGGTCACTCACTGTTAAAGTGCAGCAGACTGAGATGGAGGGAGATGGGCTGGGCAGAGGGGTTTATTCCCTCTCGTGCCTCTTGGGTCCTGGTGGTGGGTGGACGTGTCCCCGTGTCACACACAGTTAAACACCGGCTGAGGCCTCCAGTCCGCAGCCGGCCACACGTGTGACTGTGCAGTGTGATCTCATGCAATTCTGTGAAATGCACACGGCCTCTTTGGACACAAAACCTTTTGCCGGATTTTTGCCAAAATGGGGTCACAGAAGTGCTTTATAAATGTTCCGACAGCACTATGTTGGTAGTCTATCATCAGAAAAGTGACAAATTTCAAGGTGGTTAAAGGTGGCCTTTTCCAGTCAGTCGATGCCAAATTCTTTTACTAAACGAGAGAATGGTAGCAATATAAGTTGTGCCCAGACTAAAACATTACTTAACCTTAACCCCTCAGTAAAGAGATCTTTTTTAAATGACTGCTACCATAGTTCTACACCGTTTACAACAGCCCTTAGTACTGTACATTATGACTTTGTCATTGCCATTTTGGTAAAAGCAAATCATAAGAAGGGCCATGCTATGACACCTCAAGGGCTCTATCAGTATACCGTGCTCTCACAACCTAGGAATCAATTGCTATCTTTATTCAGGAATGTGTTATTTGCCTATGTTTGTGGATTTTGGTGAGTTTTTGTCTTTCCCTAACATGACCTGCTCATGTGTCTCCTCGGTACCTCAAGCACAAACAGATCAGAAACAGACAGCTTCTTCCTTTTCAAAACAATCTTTTAATTCAAGTAAATCCATTATATGAAATTAACTTCTATGATATGGAAAAAAACATGTTTTAAAGAAAATAAATATTATGCTTTGATAGGTTTATAGAAAGGTGTGCATCAAATAATAAATAGTATGAATTAATAGCAACATAATTAATTAAAAAAATTAAAACCTTTCGAACCATGTGCATTACAAAATGCTAATTTTCCTAAAAGGACCTAAAATGGGGACCGATTGGTAACAGAATGTCATTTAAACATTAGCCTTCTTCAGTTATATCTTATTCCAGCTATCTGAGATAAATGGCAACTACAAAAAGAAAAACACGTGTCGTACATCAGAGAGGGTGTTAGTTTTCTTACACCTATCTTTCAAGTGACAAAAGCCACAAGGAACATTATTATTATTCAGTCCCCCCATTTCCTCTCCGCCACTGTTTTAATTGTCATTCAAAGGGGGTGGGCGAGTAAACAAACAGACCCATCCATTCTGAGTAAAGAAGAATGGCGTCGTCGGCAGCTCTTCTCTCCTACCAGCTCGGTCCCATGCAGCAGTCTGTGACAGTGTGACATGGTAATAGTCTTCCGTCACGGGACCTGGCCTCTGTGCCTTTGTCCTCCAGGGGCGGCCTCCCGCCGAGGCCCTGTGACTTAATTCAAATAAGTGGCAGCATCCTGGCTGCCACCTCTTGGCCGGCGCTCCGCTCCGCTCGCGGTGTGGGTCGGGCTCCAGACCAGAGAGGTGCCGAGGGGAGGGAACTGGGCACGGCCTCCCTTCCCTAGTCCCCCTGTCGGACTGTCAGGGGCCAGGTTATTGATGCCAGCGCCACTGTTGGCCTGGTGAGTGATGGCTGGACAGACGCATGGTGATTGATGTGACGGACCGTTGGCTTGCAGGCTCTTGGACGGTTGGTCCCCTCTGAGGGAAATTACAAAGTGCGACGGCTCAGGCGGCTTTCATTAAATGAAGCACAAAAGTCCAACAGCGCAGAGACCCTACTCGCGATGGCTGCCTGACGCATGCTGTTAATTTAAATGGGGGCCATGTATCACACAACTTAGCGGTGTCCTCGCTCCTGCCTAAACTTGGCGGAACAGCAGTGGATAGTAGCTGCAGAATCGTGAATATATATTATGTCTTCAGACTATGACTTATTTAGAGGTCATCTTTTCTCCATGTCTACATTATTTAGGCTACTGCAAAAATGGAAAAATACAATGTTTGTCTAATGCTGGGCGTGAAAATCTCTTTTCATATTGTTTACATCAGGTTGTTCAAGGTGACAAATACAATGCTTGTGCAGTACACATGAAATATTAACTGATTATTTTGTCAAGGGCTAAAACACAAATCGCAAGACTTCCGTTTAGCTGCTTATAAGTACTGGATTTCATGGTATGCATGTGTATGTTGCAGACACCCTGAATATCTCTCTCTCTCTCTCTCTCTCTCTCTCTCTCTCTCTCTCTCTCTCTCTCTCTCTCTCTCTCTCTCTCTCTCTCTTTCTCATAGATGCAGGGAGGAAGAGCTGTTTGTGAGCTGTTTTTTTTTTCTTCTCACACTCAAAGCACAAGAGGGGCTTTGCTCGCTGACGGAAGTGACTGAAGTCACAACCAAGTGTATCGTTGACTTACACGTTTGTATCAGCGTGTCACACTCTTTCGTTCGCCGCGTCAACGTCCTCTGTGAAGCACTTTTTACAAGTCGTCTTATCTGCTGAGCGCAAGCAACTGATGTGACAGGTTATACAGCAAAGGCTGACGGGATGACAGCGCCGCCGTAACCAGTCGAGACAACTCGGGGTCCTCCAGGGTTATGTCATGTCTGCTTCGGTGACAAAAAGCTGTCTGATAACTCCACACCGCCTCACTGCAGGGAGGATCACTCCACAATGCATGTAATACACTAATTGGAATGCCATTTTCCTTCAGGAGAAGCTCAGAAGAAGTCCTTAAAATAGCATTACAATCATGGTTCTCTGCCACCAAAGGCCTGCGTTTGCAGCGTTAACAGACAGGCTTTACATTTGTACCCAAACAGTGTTGAAGAGCCATGAGCACTCTGACGCCTCTGCAGCCATCTTAATAGTCAGCCATATTGAAATCATTGATTGGACTCAAAGATCATGAAGGCTATACCTTTTATAGAATGGGAGCACACAAGAGTTTGTCAAAATCCACACTACTGAAGAATAGTCTGCCTCCAGCACCTAAGTTATGCAGATGTTCAAAAATGAAAAGCGATTTACGTAAAACATATTTACAGCAGTAAAGCTAGTTTATGAATGCTTGATAGCCATATGATATTAGCGATCATAAAAGGTTAAAAAAAACCCAACATTTACGTGTATGTTATTCATCCTGTATGTTACATCGCTGCTCTCAAATTATAAATCAGCATCTTGTCTGGCTAATACGGCGTTGATTAGTGTGGTGCAGCACACAGCATGGCAAATCAAATCCACAACCCCGGGAGCCATCTATACGTCGACCCCCTGGATGAGAGCATATGTCCAGAGAGCTTGGTGCCAGGGAGGGTTAACAGCAGATGCTGGCCATACTGTCGACTGTGTCGATGCCACGGTGGCGCCGCAATAAATAGAAGCACCAGGTGTACGTGGCCCAAGATGTCGACACATTCTGTACCATCTGGAAGCAAGGGGGTCTGGTAGCGCATTGGGGTTTTGCACTTGCTGATTCAGAGGGCTGAGAACGGAAACGTACAACGATTCCTCATTAAAAAACGAGGGCACTTGGCATTATGGGTGCCACTGACGCAGGTTCGCAGTCACCAGCAGCTGGTTTTTAGGGTATTTAAATCCTGGGGTTGGACTCGGATGTTGCATTGATAGGGAGATAGATGGATGTCTGGTTGCAGGCCCAGTAACACTATGCAGGCTGGCATCATGTAAAGGCGTATGTATCTCACGTCAGTGCGCGTGTTGAGGTGTGACGCCTTTGCAAGTTAAGTCGTGGTCCTAAACGCCACCGGAAAGCCTTTCCTCATGTGACGAGGTTAACACAGCTCTCCCGCCGTGTCGCCAATTTTCTGTTGCCACAGCACATTTTGGTTGCTAAACGTAAAAATGCTCTGCTATGCCCTGACCAAAAGCCATGCCTAACCCTAACTCGTCAGTAAAGCAAAGTTGCTGCTGCTTTACTTTTGCCAACTTTTACTAAGTTTGCCAAGAATAGCGAAACAAGCATGGGAAATGGCAAATTCAGCCAGTATGTAGACGGTTCAGGACTGTGCTGCTGCGTCTGAGATAGACGTCTGCTTGTGGTGGCCCAGGGCCTGGAAGGTAAGTTTGGTTTGGCCTCATACAACCACATCCATCATCAGTGTCCTATGCCTACTGTCGTGTTAATGCATACAGCGGATCTAGCTAATAGACACAATATGTTTAAATAAAGTGAGGAAAGACAACTGACATACACTTGCAGGGCTTCTGAAAGGAAGTATAGGGAGTCTTTTCGGTTCCCTTAGAAATTGACGAAGGCACCCAAGAAGACATGCTTGAACATGAGCCATATGCAAAGAGTAATCAATGTGTGGTTTAATGAAATGCAGTGAGCAATGATTTTGATGGCCATCACTGTCATTATCATTTGGTTATTGTTTGCAAATGGAGCATGCTCACTGTAGGCATCGGCAACAGCCTTGAAATGAATCAGAGAGAACATTTGCGCCTCGTCAGGACACTGGGCCTGCATGATGGGAATTCCCTCGCATCTTTTGTGATCTCATCTTTGCATGACAACTGCTTTTTTTATTAGCTGTAGGCTAGTGATGGAAGTCTACCAGTATTTTTCTACACCAGCCATGCTCTCCATCTCAGAGTCAGGGCATGCCAAGACTATCTAACACATAGTGCTCTAACGCAGAAGGAAATAAAACAATAGACCTTAAGCTCCCAGTCACCCCCCCCCCCCCAAACCCGGGTCCCAACCCCACCACCACCACCTCCTCTACCTAACAAACACGCTGCCAATTCATCAGTGGCAGGCAGCACGCTGAGGCGTCTGCCAGTTTGATCGCACACACAACAGCCAATGAATATGCCGTTAAACAAACAAGCCATCTCGCCATAAGACCACCGTAGCTAACGCTATTATGTGTGTGTCCGCGGCCTGTCTGGCGGACAAGAAAGCAGCAGCAGCAGGCTCGTTTCAGGCGGCGACTCTTGTGGGGATTTAACCGCACCAAGAATTCTGATCGGACTTGGACCCGGTCCCAGAAAGTCGGGTTAATAGCCTTTCTTCCATTGAATAACGCTCTGAATCTTTAATGTGCATGGCTTGCATGCGGGACTGTAGTTTAAATTTGCCTTTCAAGGGGAAGGCGAGGGGGTGGGGGGGACTTCATTTTTGACAGAACAATGCGGGGACGGACGGAGCGCTAATGCATTTGTCAAGGTGAGCTGCAGAATCTTACCTCTGACTAAATAAACAGTAATACATCCATGCAGACTGTATACACTGCACTTCACGGCAAACATGATAACCTTGTTTGTCTGTAAGAGGCCCTGTGTCACAGTTTTGATGGAGGAATGACATCATCGACTGGATTATTTCAATGAAGTTGCAGTAGTAATTCAGTAGTACTCCAAATAAACACATACTATGTACACAGTACAGTAGATGGAATAGTAAAGTTGGTCTCAAACCCAATTTCCACAGGAAAAGTGAAGGGGATTTTGTTGTGTGTTTTTTTTAAATAAAATTATTACACATCTTTCAGCTTTTACCTTCAAATACAAAATTCAGGATGAACGTGCTCCAGGTGCAAAAAGCTTTGAAAAAAGTGTCCTATATACAGCGAGTGAGGATGCAGTCAATAAAACATCTCCTGCCTACTTTTTTCCTCTTCTCTTTTTTTCACATTTCCTGCCTTTCAAGTGGACCATCCATTACAGAAAGCTTTATTCTTTTGGGACATTGAATGCATTCTTTTCCATTTCAATGGAAATCTGAAGTCTTTTTTCATCAAAGACAAAGACGAAGATGGAAAACACTTGGGATCAGTCCATGAAGTAAAAACAGGAAGTTACTGTGAGAAATTTGTAGAGCAGATATTATGAAATGTTCGGGGGGGGGGGGGGGGGGGGGGGGGGGTCTACTGTCCAAAAGCATTCAAACAGTTTATCACACATCCAAGCAAAATAGCATATAATGTAATACAGTGTGTGTCCATGCGTCTGTGCTCTCTCTCTCTCTCTCTCTCTCTCTCTCTCTCTCTCTCTCTCTCTCTCTCTCTCTCTCTCTCTCTCTCTTTCTGTGTGCCTGCATGCAGGTGTGCGTGTGCGTGCATGCAGGACAGTAGGACAGCAGAGCATTTCCAAGCTGACCCAGAGTGGCATGATTACTCAGCTCTCTACTCTCCTCTACCAATCCACTCCCCCACCTTCACACGCACACACACAAGGGGACTCTGAGGTCACGACAGACGATCTCTCTCCCCGTCTTTAATCACACACGCACATGCACACATACACACACACACACACACACACACACACACACACACACACACACACACACACACACACACACACACACACACACACACACAGACTTAATTCCTCTGGCTCTGGCTCGACATTACTGCAGAGGGCCACCGGTTTAAGAAGGGGGGGGCTGATTGCAGTGTTGGGGCTGCGATAAGAAGACGGCCTGTTATAGTACCACAGCCCAGCCAACAGACCACCACCACACTTACAGTAGCCTCCAACCCTGCACTCCGACCCACACACACAAAGATACACACATACACACACGAACACACACACACACACACACACACACACACACACACACACACACACACACACACACACACACACACGGACACACACACACACACACGGACACACACACACACGGACAGAGAGAGAGAGATAGATAAAGAGACAGATAGATAGACAGACAGAGAGAGAGACACAGAGAGAAAGAGAGAGGTAGAGTCCTACAGGAGCCACCCCTTCTTCCCTGCGTTGCTGTGTGCTGCTATGGGGAAGTGGTGTTGATTGATGGCGGGGCTCCTCGCAGGGTTAATCTGCCCTCATGCATTATGCATGGGATGATGCCACCACTCCATTCTGCCGCTCACCATGGGGTAAGCCTTACACAGACAGGGCCGAAAATCAAGACATTTCACTGCTCCTCTCTCTCTCTCTCTCTCTCTCTCTCTCTCTCTCTCTCTCTCTCTCTCTCTCTCTCCTATCTCTCTCTCTACTCTACTCTATCACCTATTCTCCATCCACCTCCAACCTCACACTATCCTTTCCTTCTGTCATCCGCCTGCTCTCACTCTCACCCAAGATATTTCATGGCTCCTCTCTCTCTCTCTCTTTCTCTCCCTCTTCTCTTCTCCTCTCTTCTCTTCTCTTCTCTTCTCTTCTCAATCACCTTTTCTCCATCCTCTCTCACTCTTTCCTCCTCTTCCCCTCTCTCACTCTCACCCAAGACATCTCACTGCACTCCTCTCTCTTTCTCTTTCTCTTCACCTTTTCTCCAACCCTCCATTCTTCTTTCTCCGCTCCCCCCTCATCTCCCTCCCCTTTCATTTCTTTCCCTCTATCTTTACCTCTCCTCCATCCACCACCACCCCTCAGTCTTTCCCTTCGTCTGTTGTTTTCTCCTCCACAAACAGACAGGGGTGGTCGGTCGGTGGGGGAATGGGGGGCAGTTGGAAGGGGAGAGGGCAGTTATTTTTAGATGATGACAGGGGGGAAAGACCATTGCATTCTCTTCATATATATTATTGAACTGACAGGAAGGGAAGCGGTAGCTACGACAGCATGAATTAATAACGCACGGTAGCCTATACTGTAGATCTACCTTTTTTGTGGCCAGAGATCCATTTTCCGAGCATTGCATTGTCAATTTGACAAGTGTTTTTTTCCCCTCCCTTTTTGTTCCTTGTTGTGTGTGTGTATGTGTGTGTGTGTGTGTGTGTGTGTGTGTGTGTGTGTGTGTGTGTAGTGGTGGTGGTGGTGTGTGTGTGATGGCGGTGGTGGTGGTGGGTCTGTTTTTTCTGTGTGTGTGTGTGTGTGTGTGTGTGTGTGTGTGTGTGTGTGTGTGTGTGTGTGTGTGTGTGTGTGCGTAGTGTGTGTGTGTGCGTGTGTGAGAGAGAGAAAGAGAGACAGAGAGAGAGAGAGTGTGTGTGTGTGCCTGCGTGTGTGTGCGTGTGCGTGCGTGTGTCTTTTGGGGGGCGGTGGGAAAGAAAAGGAAGTGAACATCTTGACAGTTTGACTATG
>NC_085874.1:6768401-6773401 GCF_034702125.1 Engraulis encrasicolus
TTATGAGCCATAACAGCCAAAACGAACATTTAAATCTGACTCTGAGAGGTCTCTTGTAGCGGCATGAGGATTGATACCACTACAAGGAGAGAAAAGGCAAAAATCCCCAACAGTCCAGCGAGCAAATGTGCCCTGTATGCCTGATGGTCAATCCAACCATGGGTGTCCACCATCATTATGTTGCTCATTAGGTGCCATGTTGTCATGTCTTCATCCTCCACTGGTAGACCTAAGGTCTGGAATGTGAGTCCGTTGACTGGACCCACCACGATGAATAGAGACAGAGAATACAATAGGTATCCACTAGAAATGTGTCTCAGTTGTGGTGTTTCACTCTCCCCCTTTCCCCCATCCATTTTCATTTGGCATGTCAAGAAGAGCTGCTCGAGCATCTTGTCCAATCAGAGTTGCGCATCCCTCTGCGAATGGAATTTACTGATGATGTTGGCAGAACACACAGAGGAATGAAGGAGTGGCAAAGGAAAGGGAAGCTGAGAGGGTTTTAAGATGACTTTCAGAGAACCTTGGTGACAAATGACAGCAAATGAATGTAGCGTTGAATGTAGACCTTTTTTTATTACGGGGATGGGATGGGTCATTGTGCGCCTCGAACTGTCAGCTCTGCTACACTGTATGCATTTGTCATTGTTTTAGACACCAAACAATGGTGCAAACACAATTTATTAATCTCTGCCAGGGTATTAACAAAGGCTCTGGCAGACAATACCCCTTGAAGGTTTTGCAATATTACGCACGAGCATGGTGGGGAAGAAAGTATTTTTTTGTTTAATCATGACTGTGCATCCCTTGTTCACAAAATTACATCAGATCATTCATCACCCAGCTAATGAGATAATTTCACTCATTATTCATTCTCGAAGCCACGACATCCAAGTTAGCCCTGTTCAGTGAAGACCCCTGTTTTTTTCTTTTTTCCTCAGCAACACGTCAAGCCATCTTGGTTCTCATGGGGGGGAGGGGGTTGTATCAGCAATCACATACCACTCACTGCTCCTGTGGCGGAGATTTGTCATGAGCTATTTTATACTGATAAATGAAATTAGCAGAGAATAATGGGTGGAAGAAGTGAAATCAATGCTGCATTGTGTAAAATTGCTTGTCATTCCACAGGATGTGAATTTCTCAGAAATACAGCAAGTAGCTAGGGACAGAGAGTTTCAGATTATGACTGTCCTTTCACTTGTGTTATGTAGCCTACATTTTCATTCACTGTACTTTTTTTAGCATGTCCATATGAAAGCCGGTGTCCATTTTAACATTTTGGATAAAACTTTTATTTTAAGGTGTCTTTTTAGTGTAACTGCTGGGTATGTAATAAAATAGGCTATCAACATATAATATTGCATTAAATGTTATAATGTGTCAACTTGTAACATTACGGTGCCCTGTGCCTAACCCTAACCCTAAGGTAACCTACAGTTACCGACATAACATGTTTCTAGTTTGTTAGCTATCTGCCTAACCAGGACAGTCAAATAAGGTGTACCCACATTCTGTTTTTGTCACATGCTTGCGTGTCACTGTGGCCTAGAAGCTTGGTAGGCAATACATTCTGTGTGTCAGGCAGGGAACTCCAATGGGAGTGTCATGTGGATTGCCGACATACGAGCACGTGGACAGAGTGAGCCCATGTGAATTGCTGCATCCATAGGGGGTATTGAACCTCCTCTCCCAACAGCCAGCCTGTGATTTGAACGGACATCATGCGGCAGACTCAAAACTGAACAGGAGCATGCTAATATACAGCACATGTGACATCATGTTTTTGAGGAGGGCAGCATTTTAAATATTAGTTACAGTAATGAAACACAAAACAATATTGTTTACGCCTATGTATGATTTTTGTGACTTCATATAGCTTCATATAAATAACAGTAACCAACTTTTCACGCATCCAAGAGTACACATAACACATACACAGAGTTTTAAAAAACTTTGAAATACTGAAAGGAAAAAAATAAAATGAATTCATCTTCATTATTATTTATATTACTATTACTGTTACTGTTGCTGTTGCTGATGTTGTTGTTGTTGTTGTTGTTGTTGTTGTTGTTGTTGTTGTTGTTGTTGTTGTTGTTGTTGTTGTTGTTGTTGTTGTTATCAAGGATGTCTGCTACCTTGAGTGACATTTTAACATTCAGGCACAATGTATAGATTTGTTCGTTCGTGAGTGCCCATTAACAATAATGCAATTGTGCACCCTATACCATGCCGGTCCAATTGACATATGACCTATGTATGATTTTAATGCACCATAATGCAACATGCAGTGGAATCAATAGCCACAGCCAGGAACAACATGTTTCTGCCTGGGCTGACCCTCATCAGAGCAGAGTCAAACAAGGACTCTCTTACTCGTTTAATGTATGTTGTCAACATACAGGGGTTAGACAAAATAACTGAGACACCTGTCATTTTAGTGTCATTTAATTCCTCTTGCGTCCACAGTTAATCCTGATGGATGTGGTTCATCCTTCTTGGTGGTATGCAGACATTACCTTGGATACTGTGGCTCTTGATACATCACAAAGACTTGCTGTCTTGGTGAAAGATGCAACAGTTACGCACGTACCAAGAATTTCTCTTTTTTGAACTCTGACATGTCACCCATAATGTTGTGTGCATTGCAAAACTGTGCTCTTACCCTGCTAATTGAACCTTCACACTTCACTTTACTGGTGCAATGTGCCATTAATGAAGATTGGCCAACAGGCTGGTCCACTTGTGTTATTTTGCCGAACCCCTGTAAGTCAAAGCTAGATCAACAACAATCTAATTATTAAAGCTTTTTAACTACAATGTAATAATGTTAAGGTTCCTCCAAGAACTATACTTGATGGGTTTGCGGGAGCACCCAAGGGTTTTCTGAAGAAACTAAAAGTTATTGGAAAAATCCCAAGGTTCCTACTAAATCCCAGGTGTTGGGGCGCCGCCAAACATTTTGGGCCCCATGAAAGATTAGAATTGTGGGGCCCCTTAAGGGCCCCTGTCAGTGCTGTCAGTGCTTGGGCCCTTAGAATCTGTAACACCTTTCCCCCTAGCGGCACCCATTACTCCACAGTGGTAATTGAAAGGTTCCCCAAAGAGCCTTTAGGAGTTCTTCAGTTTACCACAGTGGTGGAACTTCTACGTAAAGCAGGGGTTGGCAATTAGCGTCCTGGGGCCAAAATCATCAATTATATCGGGCCCGTGAGATAACTTTTTTTACTCAAGTTTTATTTTTTAAAACTACAACAATTCCATAGAACTCATAAAATGTATTGAAGAGAGGCTAAGCCTACAAGGCTTTAATTTTCTGTGTTTGCATCTCTCCAGTAAGGATCTGAATTTTGAAATGAAGCATTCTTTATCTCATGGTGTCTTATAATATTGTATTCTTTACAAACTGCAACAACCTTGTTGCAAATGAGACACGTCGGCTTGGCATTAATAAATGCGTGAACGTACCTCTGCTGTCATTCTTCTTTTTAGGGCCTGCATTCTGAATCAACTTTTCATTTCAAGGCTTTTGACAACAACATGTTGCATCCATAGCTAGCAATCTTCAGCTAATGAAGTATACATCATGTTGTTGTTATCAAGGGTGTCTGCTACCTTGAGTGACATTTCAACATTCAGGCACAATGTATAGATTTGTTCGTGAGACTGAGTGCCCATTAACAAACGATGCAATTGTGCACCCTATGCCATGCCGGTCCAATTGACATACAGTATGACCTATGTATGATTTTAATGCACCATAATGCAACATGCAGTGGAATCAATAGCCACAGCCAGGAACAACATGTTTCTGCCTGGGCTGACCCTCAACAGAGCAGAGTCAAACAAGGACTCTCTGACTCGCCTACTGTATGTTGACAACATAGGTCAAGACTAGATCAACAATGATCTAAGCTTTTTAGTCACAATGTAATAATGTTAAGGTTCCTCCAAGAACCCTACTTGGCGGGTTTGTGGGGTCACCCAAAGGTTTTCTGAAGAACCTAAAAGTTCTTGGAAAATCCCAAGGGAAAATCCTTAGGTGTTCCTCCACAGTGGTAATTGAAAGGTTCCCCGAAGAGTCTTTAGAAGTTCTTCAGTTTACCACAGTGGTGGAACTTCTACATAAAGCGGGGGTTGGCAATTAGCGGCCCAGGGGCCAAAATCATCAATTATATCTGGCCCGTGAGATGACGGGGGTTTTTTGCCTCATGTTTTATATTTTTTTAAAACACAACAATTCCACAAATTTCTTAACATTTATTGAAGAGAGGCTAAGCCTCCAAGGCTTTTAATTTTCTGTGATCACATCTCTTTCCCGGAAGGATATGTATTTTTGAAAAGTGCCATGCTTTATCTCGTGGTGACTTATAATATTGTATTCTCTACAAACTGCACCTACCTTGTTGCAAATGAAATACGTCGGCCTGGCATTAATAAATGCATGAATACCTCTGCTGTCATTCTTCTGTAGGGCCTGCATTCGGAATCAACTTTTCATTTCAAGGCTTTTGACAGCGACATGTTACATCGATAGCTAGCAATCTTCAGCTAATGAAGTACACGTCAAGGGTTAGAATAAACAACAGCCAATTGTATAGGCCTACATTACTTACGGCAGGCTGCTAAGGCAGGTCGCCTGATTCTTTTTTTTGACAGGACAGTGGAGGAGAGACAGGAAATGAGTCGGGAGAGAGAGACGAGGATTGGCAAATGACCCCGGTCGGAATCGAACCCGGGTCCTCGTGTAGTAACCAGGTGCCCTACCGTTAGGATACGGCAGGGCCCAGCAGGTTACTTGATGCTTGGGAGTCACCTTGACATGCAGAATTTGGCGTAATAACAGCGCATGGAAACAAGTTAATGTTTTAAGCTTAATTCAATTACAGTAAATGTAATAAATTCATGTTAAATATTGTTAAATGTTTATTTTTAATACAATAGAAACAAATAGAACAACTTTTTTCCCAGAAGAAAAGCATGGGCTTGGCCTGCGATGC
>NC_085874.1:6775901-6795901 GCF_034702125.1 Engraulis encrasicolus
TATATTCTTTGCATGTTAGGTAGCAAAGGCGTTAGGGTGAAGCGTAAGTTTTTTTTTTAATGCACTGGTTTTGTGTGAGTGAGTGAGTGAGTGATAATGTGAGCATTTTTGAAAAATGAAACTGCTACAGGGAAGGATGGTTTTTTTTTGTGCCCTCGCACTCATGAAAATTCAAGTTGTCCTGGCAACCAGCGTACATATCTTTTTTCCTCCTAGCTGTCAAAGCCCCAGATGGATCCATATCTTGCTCTGGTATTGATTTTAAGACTGTATATGGGATGGAACAAAATCAGTTTTTAAACGTACCATTATTACTTACTGTGCTGACCAGGAAAAAATGTCTACAGTCAGAAACCACTGTGAAAGATTTGTGTTTTATGAAAGCCTGTGAATTTACCTTACTATATATACTACTGCGCTTTATTGCTGAACGGTTAGAAGTTAGAAGAACCGACAAGACAGTAAAGAATATTGAGTTTGAATCTTGGCAGCACATAGTCGTCGTCCAACCCCCCCCCCCCCCCCCCCCACCCCCCCCCCCCCCCCCTCCTCATAATGATTACTGAAGAAACATATCCGAGAGGTATTGGCTTCAGAGTTGCAGAGGAGCCATTCAGAGGAGTACTTTTAGCCAAGACATGGATAATGAAGCGCATAATGAAACCTCTCCCATTTTTACTCTCTCACAAAAGACATGAGGGTTACATGGACACAGCATCACAGTATTTGGATTGCATGGTAACACTTCACAACAATGGTGCATGAATTACAATGGAATAATGTCATAATTAATGTGTTACACATGTTTACGTAATTACAGTAAGACATGAAATATGTAGGCAGTGATCAGACTACCACAAAGTGTACCATATATAGTGGCATCGACTGAAGTTTTACAAAAGGTCAATTAGCATGAATTCAATTAATAAATAATACAACAAATACAAATATGCTGATTAATTGTAATGTAATCCTTATTGTATTGTATTGCTCACCTTTATTTCAACACAATGGGGACATTTCAATCAGTCAGAAAACTAATAGAAATACTATGATGTGTTTGCCTCTCTGCCCATTTTATCCAGTCTGCTATGAGTTTTAAGTCGTACCCACAGAACAGATTTGCCAACATCTGGTCTCATAACTTGCTAGCCTGTGCTTTTTTGAACAGTGCCCAGTCTGTCCATGTCTGGGGGTGACAGACGCGGCAGTCTGTCCATAACACATGGAGTCTGTTTCATGCTTCCAGAAGATTCCCCAGTTCCACTTTTTTTTTCTTATCGTAATGATCTATGATGAGGGTACGTCGTCCGCGGACCCCGAATTCCTTCCCTGTGGGAGTGTGTGGCAGCCGGGTGCGTTGATTTATCGCCATGTTTATGGAGATGGACACATAGTACAGCTCACCGGCCCCTACCCCCTACCCCCTCAACCCTCCTCTCTCTCTCTCTCTCTTTCTCTCTCTCTCTCTCTCTCTCTCTCTCTCTCTCTCTCTCTCTCTCTCTCTCTCTCTCTCTCTCTCTCTCTCTCTCTCTCTCTCTCTCTCTGTGCCATATACCTCCCGCTGCTGCCCCCTCCTCAACTCCCCAGCCCAGGGGACACATGAGATCCTCCCTGTGTCAGACGAAATCATACACGCCAACACAGGGTCATGTTTGTCATGAACCCAGTGCCTGGATTAACTCTACTTGAGTGCATGCAATGCAGTGTGTGTGAATTTGTGTGTGTGTGTGTGTGTGTGTGTGTGTGTGTGTGTGTGTGTGTGTGTGTGTGTGTGTGTGTGTGTGTGTGTGCGCGTGTGCGTGTGCGTGCGTGCGTGCGTGTGTGTGTGGATACTTGCATGCATGCGTGTGTGTGTCTGTGTGGTGTTCGCTGATGGCAGTGAGTCGAACACCTACGGGTGTATCTTGAGATTTTCTGCCCATCAAGTCTGCAGACATGACTCACCCACTCAGTCTATATTTTAAAGGCGCTATGCGAGCTGTGGAAGTGTGAATGTCATTCCTCTTTGATTACATGTTTGGTTTGGCGATATTGCAAACAATTTGGAGCAGGGGGAGGCGTGGGGGGGGTGGGCTGTTCATATCATAATGCATTAAGAATTTATACGCTGTAGCGTTTTATGCTGAGTGCTCCTTTTATTGCTGTCTTTAGCACCTCGTTAAAACCGAAACGGCACATGAATTACACACATATGGGGAACCCTGTTTTGGTTTTCTCCCGTCGTTCAGGAATTTAAGAGTGATGGCAATCGCCCAGTCAAATTTTCAAGCTGATTGCCATTTATGACTTATCCAGGTGAAAAGATTAGCAGGTTTTTGTAACCGCGACAGCATGTTCGCAACGCAGTAAAGTGTGCCGAGTTAGTTCAACACTTAAGGAGAGCTGAATTTAGCACAATGTGATACAACACAGATTATGTGAATATATAAATATATGTATAGTTGTTGGAAGTGAACCCTGTTTGCTGCCAAAGGGTGGGAGACGTGACGCCTTGTTTTTTCGTAACATTGGTTAAAAACCTACAAAACTGTTACAGTATTTTCCTCTTAAATACAAATGTCAATAAAGAAGATGTGGTACATTATGTTTCATATTAGTCTTAGATGAGAAAAAACATTTTTATTAAAATTTATGTAAAGGTTTATATGTCAAATATCCTGCGGTGTGACTGTAACATTAATGAAACCTGGAATATAATATATATATATAAATTGACCAACAACATTTTGAATAATGTATGAAGCATTCGGCATGATTGCATAAATATTAACTTGATATTAAGATATGTGAATGTGAAAAAAACTCAAGACAGTAATATTAACTACAAGTTCAATTTCGTAACACAAATTGCGTCCTGTGGGGTGACATGTATATCAATGTTTGTGAATGAGCAGCAGCAAGGCCAACTACAAGGGTCTTAAAGACTGGCTCCTAACCAGTCAGTACCTTAGTTATTGGAGAGTGCTGTGGAAGTTTAAGGTGAATATTAACCTCTTAATATGTCTTCATATTGCAATGTTTCTGTCACGCAATGCTTAGGTTCATTTTATGGTGTCCTGTGGTGTGACTGCTCTTATAGAAGGAAAAAAAGTTTTTTTTATATAAATGAAAACACATATTAGGCTTAAACATAATAGCATTATCAAGTTAGCATGAGCTCAGATGTCAGTCATGTATACAAAAGGATTAAAATGGCCATAATGCAGTGAATTTCCTGTTGTGTGACTTCATTTTCCTGTGGTGTGACATTCCTATGCAATGTGTTGATGCAGGACACATTTTCCCAAAAATGGCAAAAATAAGGCGAAATTCCACTGACTTTTTTTTCAATTTTTTCCATCATTTTTTTCAGGAATTGGAAAACCTTTTTTTTTGCGTTACGCCCTTAAACGTCAACCACCCCAACATAAATTGTTTGTGTGTCTGCACAATGAGGTTTTCATGACATCTGACTGGAAGTAGACAGACTATAACCCACCTTTAGGCAATGAAGGAAATGGCATCATTTCTTGGAGTAATTAAGCAGTTTATTTGCTGTTGTGATGAAAAATATTTTCTTTCCATAATGCTGCTGTAATGAGTTCCAAGATGGAATGTGAGGGGGGAAATGAACAGGGAGCTAGCTCTTTTTTCAGTAAACATTCATAGCCCTTCCAGACGCTCTCATATCCATCCTCTATGTCGGGGGGAATCCCCTCTCAGTCCAGGGAAAGCTATCCTAGTAAAGCCCAACTTAAAGCCAGTGGTGTAAAATGGGATATAATAGGATTCTGAGTACTGTCAAAATAAGCTGGATTCAAGATTTTTTTTCTTGAAACATCTAGCTGTGAAATGGTGAAAATGTTTAACTTGAGATCATTAACAGCTGGCCAGTCGTGTTCAATGTCACTGAACATCACTCTTTTTACGTTGAATGGTATGAAAGAAAGAACATGAGACATAATTCATCATTTATGTGTCCTTATATGCTATTTATCCTCCAACATCACTTTGTGATATGAATTAACACATTCCGAAGATCCAAGGAATCAATGAGAGAGAGAGCTTTTAAAATTAAAACAAGAAGGCAGATTGCAATAGGGGATTTTGGGATTCTATTAGGCCAGCAATGAAAGGGAATTGCATAACAAAGATTATGGAAATGCTGCAGTATCCGCTGAAGACAGAGACATATACCGGTAATATAACGAATGCCAAAATGAATTCATGCCACACAGGGAAGCCAACATGGGGGGGATGAATGGGTCAGTTGTCCTGGCCCCAGAATTGGGCCTTTATTACATTGTAGGTATTGAGGAGGGGGCCTTTTCGGATGATTTTTGTCCCGGGGCCAGCCTAAGCTATCAGCAGCACTGATGCCTCATACATAGAGCTGTCTATAGAGGTGGATATAGAGGAGAGAAGAAGAGAGGAGAAGAGACGACGGAGCCCAGAGCTTTTCAGGAGGCAGCTTTAAAGCGTTACCGTATACACTGTGCCGCACGCTGCACATTCACATGGAAATGCTGAGCCCTCAAAAATGTGCTCAGACGGTGGAACTGTATAGTGTATGCCAGATTGAGCTGCAGTGAAAGCAGAAACTCCACAAAAGCCCCTCTGGCACAACTCAAGCTGAAAAACACAAGTAGTTGTCTGCCATCACCTGGCTCAGCCACTTAATCCTCGTATAGTCAAAAAAGATTTATTTATTAGGGCACACTCGGCAGCTGGACGGGCAGGACAGATAGGAGGCGGGCAGGGAGGGCGGGCAAACGTGGCTGTCTTGTGGCACAAACTAATTCGCATGTGTTTTAGAAGACAGCGTGAGTAAAAAGGATGGTTCGTGATAAGGAAGGAAAGGAGAGTATTTGCATTGGGAGGGGGGGCGGAGGGGGGTGGGGGTGGTGGCGCACCTGTGCAGCTGTCTGACCTGGCCCTTGCCATGAATCATTTGGGCCAGACACTTTTATCGGCGGCAACCGGGGGACCGCACACTACATCATCGCTGTAACTGGGGAATTGAACGTGCCTACCGGGTCTCAGGACTTTTTTTTTTTTTGAAGGAGAGCACTTGAAAAGTAATACCTAAAAGCAGCCTGCGTGTGAGTTTAATGGTTCCTGGATGCCAAAAACGCTTTGTAACACTGGTAGATGCGCATGTCTGGAAGGGTCATCAGATTCTTCTTGACAGAAATCTGATTTTCTGAATTCTCCAGGTAACAGTACTGTACATTAACCTGACTCTCGCCATGAATGGGTTCCGCCACGCTCCACGAACATCCGCCATAGACGTGCTGCAGGTCTCCAAAGGCGTGGTTTTGTCCCAAAAAAAGTGGGTGACTCCATGCGAGTGTCAAATGTTGCTGTCACGTTTCACTTATTTTCCCCACTGAATAGCAGCATCTCTACAATACTGAGTAGGATATGCTTAAGGATAAAAGATGAAGAGCCTACTGTTGCCATGCAGGAAGGAACATGAATACATGTACTATATAGGCCAACATATTAGTAGTACATTATGTCAGACACCTTCAATTCAATGCATTCGAAGCAGGAACATTAGCACTTACCCACCACGTATATTAATGAGTGAGATGGTGTTTTTTGTCCATCGTTCTCAGAAAATCTGATTGGAGTCAATCAAGTGTGGTAGTCAGAGCATGGCAACCCGACCGAAGCCCGACGGGCCGGGTCGGAACCCGACGGGCCGGGCCGGACTCGGACAAAAAAAATAGAATATCTGTCGGACTCGGGTCGGGCTCGGGCTTGAAGCACACAGACATTGTGAAAATTGTAAGCAATCAGAGGAAACGTTTCAGTTCATGCAAACGGCAGTTTTGTGATTAAAAAATAATTAATTGAATATGCATAAATGAAAATGTTGGTAGGCTACTCGTGCGAGTGATTATTATTGGCTGTATGCACGCGCCAGTTACCAGTGGCAACATGGACGCTCACTCCCAGTCAGCCGAGCAGGAATGCCGAGTCAACTTGCTTTCTTAATAAGCGCCAAATACAGTTGTCAGTGAACGCGTGGTCTTTTGTTGTAGGCCTAGTGTAGGCCATCTTTTAGCATGCCTTCGGTGCTGTCTTAAATGTTGAACATAAAATGACGAAGTTTGCCACTGCATTGCTCGCCAAGGATTAGGCCTACATTTCCAGCAAGGGGTAGCAAGGAACATAATATGGATTAAAGAAGACGCACACGCTACGCTACGTGGAGTTGCCTAAGGTAGGGGCGAAGNGGTTTCCTGTTACTACTTTGTCCGCTGTGACATTTCATGTCCTTCAAGGTTCTTAATTCTTGTCACTTTTACTGCAGCCTACAGTTGTAACTATGCGCGTGCAACCTTTCCTGATTTTATATTGACCGCATGGACATCAGGGGAAATGACATTCTCTTGGAGGGCCGAACAGGCTACTGTTCTTCGGGGTGAACTTATAGCCCATCCTTCTTAACGACAAGGAGTGGCATCTTCACCGGCTCGCGGGGATTTATTTGCACTAACAGTAACGTAACAAATGCGTCCATAGCCGCGCTGACTGCATCCAAACCGTATTCGTTAGTTTTCGCCTTTCTTATCCTCTCACGCCCCTCCCATGCATTTGATCACCGCACCCAACATCTCTGGTCTAACCGAAAGAAACATAGGTGCGCTGTCACATGTATGTGTGTGTTTATAGCCTACTTACTATGCGTGCGTAACTAAATTAGTGCAAAGTGCCTCATCCTAGTTGCCTATCCTGGCTATTTATCACATGCTATTTTGAGTAGGCTATGAAGGAGGCCACATAGAAAATCTTGCTTGCGCACAGGTTCTGTTGTTATTACAGTGGTCTCGGGCTTCGGACGGGTTCGGACACAAACATTTTAATTAGTCTCGGGCTCGGGTCGGGGTTGATCACTTTTCTGTCGGCTGAGGGCCGGGCTCGGACAGAAAAAACCGGCCCGAGCCACGCTCTAGTGGTAGTAAACTTATGGCTGATTGGTAGACTGCAACCAAAGTCTTAGCTAAAATAAAACATGTGATATCTGTGTAAAATTTGTAGAATTAAGAAGATAATTTAGAGTGCTTTGCAGAGTACATCGAATAGGCTCTCTTTACAGTAGACAGACACAGGACAGACGATATTACTACACATATCATGCTCATTTATCTCCTACACATTCATTTTGGAAGATAATTTGAAACCACCCTATTTTGGCTTATTGAGATGGCATACTTTTATCTGTGTTAGTTTATACGATGAACCATTTCCAAAAAACAAAACAAACAAAAAAAACAGATCAAATAGACATGAGCGAGAGCTTGGCCAGTGGATCTGATGTCTCTCTCAGTCTCAGTCTTGGTGACGGCCGGTTTTCTGGAGCCCTGGAGCGTCGGCTTGCTGCAACCTGAGACTGCAGTGATAAATATCCATCATTATGTGTTTGTGTGAAGAAGAGAAATGCAGCACCTCCCTGCAAAAAAAAAAAGAAAAAAAGAAAGAAAGCCTTTCTGAGTGAGTGAGGGCCGCTTGCCAAGCCGACTGTAATGTGACATTCTCCAAAAGCCTGCAGCGGCACGGTGAGAAGATTTGACACTTGACCCCGAACGACGATGACACAAGCACAATGCGCCCATGCCAAAAAACACATTGGGGGGGGGGCTCTAGGGTGACTCACTGTTTTGTCAAACGCAGCAATTTCCGTCCACTCGCCCCGTGTGTCACCCACGCCTTTTCTCTAGTTACCGCCGTAAGTGCAGTGGTGGAATATTTGGGGAATGATGGCGGATGACAGGAAACTGGATATGTCGAGAGATGTTTTTTAATGCAAAATGAATGGCATCTCCTTACATACAGATGGGACGATATCATTATTTTCACATTATTCCCCTTGAGAGTTGAACCGCAGATTCTTTATTTTCACTCATTTCACTCGGTCAGTCACTCACTCGGTGCCATCTTATATCTGTTGGGCTGGCTCCAGTAAGGGCACTTGCTTGATGTTTCGAAAAAGCCATCAGGGAATTGGTGGCGTTTCAGACCCTTTGACCTTAAATGATTAAAAGGAGAAATGTTGTTTTGCTCTTCGTGATCAGTGAGAGTCTCTTGAAGCAAGAGTCTCTTGATGCAAAGGGGGAAAAAAAGAAACCTCAAGACTATAGAAATCCCAAATTAGATCTTGATTAGACCCTAGGAACCCGTTGTCCCCTGTGGTCACTGAATAGGTAATTTCATTTGTTAGACTCATAAAAGGTGTGGGGGGATTGGATGGGGGCTGGTTATCTCTGGCAAGGGGGAAAGTCAGCCAGAGTATGGCGTGTGGCGGATAACTTGAAAGCTATTAGTCTCTCTCTCATTGTAACATTTGCTCGGCGGATTTGATTAAAATCCCTTGCCTGCTCCTGCACACATAATTCTCATCTAGGCGTCATGGCCGTCCCATATATCTCTGCCGCGCTCAAAGGGCACGCTCTATGAAAAGTGATGTAGTAATTTTCGACATTATCATGAAATATGATGATATAACTATGATAATATAGTGGTGGGGCATGTCTGTTTGTTCTGGACCGAGTTCAAATAGGATCCTCATGAACCTGCTTATAGGTGAGGAGCCTGTGAATAGTGATGAGATGGTTTAAGGCATAAAAATAAAATGGAACATAAAAGTAAAAATGAAGCCGTAAAAACTGAGAGCAGCCAAATATGGCTGCTATGCGATGCTTGCTTGCGGCTTCGACGTGAAGTGCACACATAATATTGCGCCAAGCCTTTTGGTATGAGAGGAGGAATTATAAAAGGAAGCCTGTTGTATGCAGCTGTGCAGTTTCGGGATCGTAAGAAAAAGACTCTTCGGGCTGTATAGTCATGCTGTGAGCTTCCTTCCTCTGCCATTGACAAATGTTACATAAATTATTCAGTCCAAAATAAACACCTTGACATCTACGGTGGTTGGTTGCAGGCCTTTGCTCTCTCTCTCTCTCCAACCCTTCCTCCTCCTCCTCCTCCTCCTCCTCTCCCTGTCACCAGCTGCTGTGATGAGAAAAGGAAAGGGCCAAGAGTGAGGGTGAGAATGAAGTGCCCATCTTCAAGTCCCTAATGATGCTGTGAGCGAGGAGAGAGCTAGGGTGCAAATCAAACTAATTCCTCCTGTCCTTTCCCATTGCTTGTTGCCTTGTGATGCACAGCATGGCTTTTTGAAGTTTTATTCAATATCTCAAAAAAACACAAAGGTCAGTTGTCTCATCTGTAATTGGGATGTTAAATGGGGGAAAAGGCCCCAAATAGGCCTTGAGCCAGGACCCAAAAATTGACCTCTCGCAATCGAACGGGTGGGCAAGTTCTAATCTGTTTTTTTGACTTCTTGGACATCTCAAGTAAACATTTTGGCATGATAACCATTGCAAACAGGTAGCTTTTTGGTAGTTATCATGTGTTGAAATGGTGCACCAGTAAAATGGAAATGTGAAAATCGGTATTGTGGTTCTTTACTATTATGTAGTTTGTTGACCACACAGGGTGCTTGGATTACCTCAGGGATGCTTTCCCTTCTATTAAGACTCTACAGGGGTTGTTAGACCACACTAATAGGCCTAATAGAATCACCTCAGCAATGTGTGAATGACAAAATGTGATAAAAAGGATAACATATTAAATCCTTTTTATTTTATTTTTTATGAACTTTTTTACTTTTACCCCCAACAGCAAAACAACACCAAAAAACATAATTAACAAACACATACTAACATGCGATAACCACATACTCTACATTAATATGGCATGATAACCATTGCAAAGAGGTAGTTAGTGAAAGATCATGCGTTGAAATGGTGGACCAGTAAAACGGAAATGTGAAAACTCTATTGTTGTTCTTTGTTATTATGCAGTTTGTTGACCACACAGGGTGCTTACATTTCCTCAGAGATGCTTTCCCTTCAATCAAGACCCCAAAACGGTTGTTAGACCATACCAATAGACCTAATAGAATCACCTAAGCTATATGTGAATGAGAAAATGTGATAAAAATGACAACATATGAAATCGTTTTTTTTTTTATTATTAAACTTGTCCTGCAATAGCAAGAATAACATGAACAAACACCATGAACAAATACACATTAAGCATATTAAAATAAGCTAAAGAGCATTATTTCAGTCATCAAGATCTGACTCCAGTCCAGTAAGCATCTGTAAATATGTCACCATGATGATCCTCTTCATGCTGATATACGCATGTCTTAAGTTTTTAGAGGGTTGTGCATTTTGAGCTACTTCTCAGACATTGGCAATCCTGCAGTTTACATTGATGGCTGCACTTGCAAGACATCAGTTGTAGCACTGCCTCAGGCGCTGGAGATTGCCGCATTCACTGTATAGTGAGCTGGTCATTTTCATAGTTGTCCCAGCCATGGTCAAGTGTTCTTTTTACTTTACATTATTTTTCTATTGTAGCCCTAGCCTCTTCCCCCTTACATTAGAAAATTCGCACTGGGTACAAGTAGTTCAAGAAAACTGTCACGTGGTGTACCCTGGCTGTCATGTGGTGCACCTCGACCGGCTGGCTTTAAGGTTGTAACGCAGTCCCTCTGTTATAACCTTATTGTCACCAAATGGTAATGGCCAAGTCTTAATCGGTTACCTAAGACTTCCTGCATTGTTAGCAATGTTGTTATAATGTAGTTGAGCGTTTTCAGCCAAGAGTGAATTGGCCTGTTGCCAGGCTCATTTGCAGTAGGAGGCCATCAGAGGTAGAAAGAATACTAAAGAATGTAATTAAGTAAAAACAGTAAATTGGTTCAAATTCTACTCAAAGTAGAAGTAAAATTACCTCTTTAAAAGTGTACTTGAGTAAAAGTTTTTAAAAAATACTTTAAAAATGTAATTTGAGTAGAAGTTAGTTACTTTCAGTTTGTCTTTCTATCACTTTCCTTAAATAGCACCCTTCGTGACCTCTGTCTATCTCTACACATGCCATCTTTCAAAAACCTGGCTTCGATCGTGACAACAAAATTCTGTGTGCCCTGTTGTGGCAAAGTTGCAGGCCGAGGGTCAGCTCATTGATACAACAGCCCATTACTCTGAATTTAGGGGTCTGGATTTCATTGTGTTTGGGTCTGGGACCTTCAATTTCAAAGGCGGGGAAGTCTACCAAAGGAAATAGTCAGGTGGATTTCATTTAATTCCCAGTTGTGAGATTAAATTCCTGAATAAGTTTTGTTAATAAATAATAAGTCTTGTATATCTTCTAAAAAACAGTTTTCAGGCTGCGTTGCTACTCCCTCAGATCTAGTCCCTGGTGTGTGCTCTACTATTCTCAGCCAGTTGCTTGCAACTCTATTGTGTACCATCTATGGGCTGTCGGACTAATGGTATTGGGTCGGCGGGCCCTAGAGTCATCCAATAGATTAGTCCAAAATAGATCATTTATGGTAAATGGTAATAACACACAATTTCCCTTCATGTCTGACAGATGTTCCCCTTTATTTCAATTTTGCCTTCCTCAGTACTCAAGATAGATATAAGTAAAATACTTGGGCCAAATTGTAATTTGAGTAAAAATAAAATCACCCATTTTAATAACTACTTTGGAAATTACAAGTTACTCATCAAAGTACTCAATTACAGTAATTTCAGCAAATGCAATTACTGTAGGTTAAAGAACTTAAGTATGAGGCGGCCCCTTGTAAGTATATCAGGAATATACACATCACCACTAAAGGTGTATATAGGCCTTTTTCCTCACACATGTGTTATGTTCAAGCATGTATGTACAAGAAAAGGTATTGTATAAACTTGAATTGATGTCTATCCCTGCTATTGTCTAAAGGGTGCCTCATACTTAAGTACTACTTATTACTACTTAAGTGTTTTTGGGAAACTCAGACGATATTACAAGAGTTACCAGCAGGGACAGCCATATGAAGGTAGATATTTGAGCAGAAGGAGACAAATGCAAGCAGAATCATGGAGTCAACTCCATCTGTCAGGCACAGACACACAGCCACTGCCACACCAACACGCATGCACATTATGTGTTTTCTCTGGGTTTCTGGTAATGTGTGGAATGATCAAAATTTGAGAATAGCATAACATATGAATCTAGAAACCACCACTTATTTTCACATAGTAAATGTACTTTAATTACCAGACACTGAAGCAGTAACTGTAAGGGAATGCAACTCTTCAATTTTTTGATTGTTAATAATGTAATCGTGAAACATGTAATCTGTTATTCCCCATTACTGGCCTGCTCTCTGGACTCTTCATACAGTATGTTGCTTGGAAGGTGGGGTGATCCCAGTGCAGAGCGGGTCAGTCTGTTGATTTGGGACTTTACTTTTACTGTTGGATTTCCAAACCCAGGTGATTGTATCATAGGCATGCACAGATCTAGGAACGGACTTGGTGGTGCTAAAGCACCTGCCCCTTCGCAGTATTGGACGAAAAAAGGCCCTTTTTGAAAGTTATTGTTATTTTGTCACAATGTGTTCCATATTGGCATGATCATCTACAGTAGAAATTCTTGAGATCAAAAGCATGTGACAATTCCCACTGATATAATACAGTTTATAATGCAAGGGTGGGGAATCTAACTTATGTCTCAAGGGCCGTTTACGGCCCCTGATGTAATTTTAATCTTATGCAGTTTCACATGGAATTTGACATGCTTTGTAAAGAACTCTTAGAAATTGAATTTGCAATACAATTAAGTTATGTTTTCAGGGGACCTAGAGGAGGTGGGGTCTGTTGTGAAGGTGCCCACCTTCAATATAGGCCTAAACTGCAGGGGGAAATCCTGATTTGTGTTCATAGTGCAGCCTTTTATAAAATTTGAAGTGGCCCACGAATGAAAACGGCTCCCCCACTCCTGTTCTAACCTAGCAAGGAAACAGGAAGTTCCACATGCCCCCCACCCACACCTTGAGCACCTGCCCTCAAAAATGGCACCGGATTGTATAGTGTCGTACAGTCTCAACAACAGCATGGTACAAAAAGTGACTTTATCCTCTCCAAACACCCTTAGTCGATGTAAAAAGTGTAGTCTCTGCTTTATCCAATAGGTCTTTGTCTACATATCAAATTCGAGTGTGTATGTAAATTAGTTCACATTTAAGTACATTACACTTTGTTTGGATAATGAAAGATAACTTTTAAGGAAACTTGTAATACAAAACCCACCTGTATTGTAATGTACTGGGAAAATTGTGAGGTGATGCATAGAATGTTTTTTTTTTCACTCTTGAGAAATAAACCCTCATTTTTAAATGAAAAGTCAGTGAAAATGGGGGCCTGAACTAAATTAAGTGGGAAATATGTGTAACGTGCCCTTTGAACTATCTAAGAATTTTGTATAACAACTTTTCTTATAAATATATTTACCTCACAGTAATTTTTATGTTCAATTTATCAAGATATTAGCAAATTAGCCTAGGCGTTTTTAGTGTAAAATGGTTCAAATAAGAAATGTATGATAAATATGATAAAGCTACTGTTCTGCAAAGGTTATCATACCAATTCATAAACTGGACATATATAGCAATAATAAAATACCAACAAGACTTTGCCCACCCTTTCGATTGCGATCGGTGGTCTGGCTCATGGACTAGAAGGTTGCTCTGCCAACCTTGACAGCGTGGAAACTTCATTGTCTTTATCCATGGAGGCGGCGTGCAGAGGACATGCGCACCAGGAAAGGACGGAGGGAACTAGTTTGAGTTTCACACCTAGTGATTTGTAATATGAGGGCCCTTTCCTTCTACCAAATCCTTTCAAAAGCCACGTCAGACAAGTTCCGTTTTTCAGCAAGGCAGGATAAACGACTACCGATTTCAGACTTTTACACAGTTGGCTCGTTCAAAAAGTCAAGAATCCCAAGAAAGTCGACCTAAAACCTCAGGAAAGTGGGTGTGAACATTTGGTGACGCCATGTCAGATCGATAATTATCGAGGTTGATCTCAGGCGGAAGTATACAACAACGAGTTCCTGAGTGTAGCGAAGGGGAGTAGAGTTGCCCAGCTGGGACTCGAACCCAGACCTTCTGGGGTAATAAACTGGGGATCTGACCGCTACACCAAAGAGCCAGGCTCGTTGGCATGTTAGTCAGAACACACCCACAACCCTAGTGATGGTCACTCCATCACACTGCCTTCCCCTTCAAGAAGCGCACCCATGCGCTTCACACACTCATGGTGTCCTTCACGCAACTGCCCATCATACTTCTCCCATCACTGGGGTCCCTCGCACCGGGGTCACCAATCCTGGGGATCCCTCACATGTAATTACAGCTCACATACAATGGGTACGCCTCCGATGGCCTCGCGGTAGCCATCCCACTTCTGACACCATTTGTAGCGAAGGGGAGTAGAGTTGCCCAGCTGGGACTCAAACCCAGACCTTCTGGGGTAGTAAACTGGGGCTCTGACAGCTACACCAATGAGCCAGGCTCGTTGGCATGTTAGTCAGAACACACCCACAACCCTAGTGATGGTCACTCCATCACACTGAGCTTGTGTTTTGTGTGACGACACACGCATCATCAACATGGCCCATGCATGCAACTGGCATGTAAACAGTATCATAAATGCTAAAATATCATCTTGTAATCACTATCAACAACACCAGTTAATGTCATTCAATTGCAGATGCACATATGTCAGTAAAGCTGGTCTCTGACTCTTTAATTTAGCTTACTTCACCTAAAATGATATGACGTGGATGTGGATTCTCAAGTGGGGGTGGAAAAAAGAAGAGGACCAAAACAAAACAGGCATGATGCCCAATTGTTCCGGAATCAGTGGCGTTCATGCGCCAAACTCCAGAAGTCGGTTGTCATGTGAGCAGTGTCGTCAGCTGTCTCGAGAGGTACCGAGCCCGTGAAGGTGTTTAGTGAACAAGTGTTACTGACTTCAGTGGACGCAATTTGACGTGCTTCGAAGGTATTGACATTTTCAGTGTTTGGAGGTGTATGACGTCACATGAAATGGACCCATCACATCAGCACAGTCAGAAGTGCATCTTTTATAGGTGTAGCAGTTGCTATTTATGTAATGGTATACACCTAAATAATTGCCATTGGGACTGAACTCCAATGTACCCCAGCTATTTGAAAATGAGTCTGCCTGCCCTGTTCTTCCACGTCAGCATTCAGGGAAATACACTGTTATCTTTCATCTTCTTCTCTTGTCTCTCTCTTTGCGATTACTAGGTTCATCAGCCAGAAGATATCCGCTCCATCTCCTCCGATCGTTGATGGTGCCTTTTATCTCTGGATGTGGCAGTTTGTCCTAATAAAGTGCAGAGACTCGTATGGCGTCCTTTTACTCCCTTTCAGTCTTCCCCCCATCCATCCATCCCCTACGTTACAGATGCTTCCAATTATTATTGGTCCCAGGGGAATGATTTTCTCATTAGGCCCCAAAGCGAAGTCTTTATACGTGCAGTAACAGTTAAAATGACCATTATAATAGCACAAATGTTTATGGACCAGCCCCCACTTAGGTCTTTTTTGTGTCCGAGAATTTATATTAAACGCCTTCCGTCTTTGATGGTTATAATGCTGTTAAGTTTAGATATGAGGTCATGGAACATTAATCATCGAACTAACAGATTGGTAACGCGGTGGTATACGGTACAGACACAGGGAGGAGAGACGTTGCTCATTTTTTTCTCAAAGAAATATAAGAAACTAATTAGTCACTGGAGCTGGAGTCGACACAGACTTGAGGCGTAACGGAGAACAAAAAAACGTTGACTGAGCAGCAGGAGAGCATCTTATCTAAAAGTCAAAGCGTCAAATTTGACTCTGTAATTTTCCATTTGTCATGCAACTCTTGGGAGAAAATTATGTGAGTGATGGAGCCGTTTCACAATAAAAGCCGGGTCGTTTTATGCATCAAACAGCTTCAATCTCTTTGTGTTAGAGGTACAATATAAATCCTTTTGCAAACACACTATTTGTCACAGGCTGTGACACAATGATGTGCACCAGCTTGCTTACAGAGTCTGCTACACATACATACTTCACATTTCAAAACCTCATATTGAGGCAGGCCATCATTGTTGATGGGAAACAGAGAGAAATGAACAGACAAGCAGAAACCAACTTGTCATGTCATTGCACTCAGGGCCGCTGACAGCTTTTGCTGGGCCCGGGACAAAGCCATTTGAAAGGGCCCTCCATCCAATACATACAATGTAATGAGGACCCAATTCTGCACCCCCCCCCCCCCCCCCCCTCTCTCTATGAGCCCGGGACAACTGACCCCTTTGTACCCCCTTGTCGGCTTCCCTGATTGCACTACCCACAGGGGGGAGATTTCCTGTTAACACTATCCAGTGTGAATCAGGATGCACCAAAAGAGATACAACATCCAAAACGAAAACAACAACAAAAACAGGGGGACACAGAGGCGCATCGTGCTGATGCACCATAGGCTACTTCATCGGGACCATGGTTCGCGTCCTGCCTGGGTCATTTCCCAACCCTACCTCGTCTCCATCTCCGACTCACTTCCTGTCATAATCTTCATTGTCCTATCTACAATAAAGGCACATGACCCCAGAAAAACCTTAAGACAAAACAAAAACAAAAAAACAATTGTATATATAATATTGCCTACAGGGTCGCTGACAGCTTTGGTCGGGCCCAGGACAAAATCATCTGCAAGGCCCCCATACCCAATACTTACAATGAAGTGAGGACCCAATTTTTGGGGCCTTCTATCCACCACCTTCTTGGTCAGGACTCCCTGGCAGAAGAGTTATTGTAACTGAATGGTTAAGATGGTTAGAAAGGTTAAATAAAAATAAGTAAAATAAAAACAACTTACCCATTTGTCACCCCCCACCCCCCTACCAGCTTCACTGCACGCATGATTTGACTAAAGTTTGAAGAAAGCATGGTAGAGAATCTCCAGACCACAGGGAAAGCTATGGAGGTCACCGGAGAACAGGGGCGAGGTAAGGGAGATGGGACTGTCTCCAACACACACCCCATCTTGGATCGCATGTCTCAGACACAGGGGGGACTGTGCTGGCCTCGGATCATCTCAATGCACACTTTGTCTCCTCAGTCAATAGTGCCGTTGCAATCGGATATTTGATATCGCATTAGCACAGAGTTTTTCTTGAAATGTAATGTCTCCACAACTCAGGACTATCTGACGTGATCTAGATGCCTTTCTTGGCTTGAAACCCTGGCATATTCACAAGTAGAAAATGTGCGTGCGTGTGTGTGTGTGTGTGTGTGTGTGTGTGTGTGTGTGTGTGTGTGTGTGTGTGTGTGTGTGTGTGTGTGTGTGTGTGTGTGTGTGTGTGTGTGTGTGTGAGGGAGAGAGAGAGAGATAGAGAGAGAGAGAGAGAGAGAGAGAGAGAGAGAGAGAGAGAGAGAGAGAGAGAGATGGTAGCCTATGAGAGATGCATTCCACAGTGGGGAGTAGTTTACTTTAACGGTCCGGTAAGAGTAAGAGCTAATAGAGTTGCATAAAACAAAGCATGTGCAAAATAAGCAGAATCCTAGAAGCTGAAGATGAATCTCTTACTGTGGTGAAATCACACAACAACAAAAAATGACACAACACGACCCTTCCTGGAGGTATTACTCTTGTGGGAAATCCCACTGTCTTCTACGCTAATAAACATGAGATATTGTGTCCAAGTTGGCCAAGTCCCTAGGTGTGTGACCTTTAAAACAGAAGCTGTTTTTTCCTCCCCCAAGACATTCAATTCACACCAAAAACATCAGAATTCCATCCCAACGTCACGTGTGTGTGTGTGTGTGTGTGTGTGTGTGTGTGTGTGTGTGTGTGTGTGTGTGTGTGTGTGTGTGTGTGTGTGTGTGTGTGTGTGTGTGTGTGTGTGTGTGTGTGTGTGTGTGTGTGTGTGCCTGCGTGTGTGTGATTAAATGATTCATTATAGGGCGGAACAGCAGACAGGGGCATTTATTACCTCACAAATAACTCCATCACTCATCATCCTTAAATACAACAACACACATTCTCCAATACCAACAATTCTTTGCAATTTTTTGAAAAATGCGTTCTCTGTTTGTCCTCTCAGGATGTTTCACGTTACAATAAAAACGACCCAGATTTCTATGACTTCTGAAGAGCAGCAAAATAAGAAATAAAAAAATGTCCCTTTTCACTTCACCTTTTGCTATGTGGGCAATGTGAAAGCAGGAGACTTGCTGTGGAGCGGAGCCGACTCCTGATTGATCGGCAGAAAATCCTCCATTGAGCTAAGCCGTAAAACCTTGTCGCACATAGTCTCAGACTCTAGTCACAGCCCTCCCTCACATATAGCCTACCTGCTAGTACTGTAAGCCAGTGACAATGGCCTGCTGCCTTCTTCCTAGGCTGTCCAGGAGTGGGCGTTTCTCTGTTTTTTTGAGGGTATGAGTGTGTGGGATCATCACCTAAAGCCATTGTAATCTCTGTCTAAGCCACAGAAACAGTCCACAGGCGCCTTTATGAACAAAAAGATGCCCCATTATGACGAACGCTTTCATCCAACAAAGGGGGATTACTTCACCTTTGACGAGCAACGGACTTTTGAAAGTTCTCCTCGGAATTCGGAGCAGGTTAAATTCTAATCACATCTACATCAAACACTCCCCCACTAGAACCCTCTAGACTTAAGTCATATACAGTACTAAGGGATGGCAAGTGATCCTGACTGCACACAAAAATCTGAGGTAGTGTTCTCGTGCTCGTTCTTTCATCTGCTTTCATCTGCCTTTGGTGATAGTTAATTATGTACTATCTATAACACAATATATTTTTCTTCTCTTTTCTCTTTCTCTATTCTTTAGCACATTGAATGACAATTATGTATGATAATGTGCTATATAATAAGTCATTTTGAATGATTGATTGATTGATTGATTGAATTAAAACATCCGTAATTAGAAAGGAAATGTTTAGATCCAGAGTTTCAACTGGGCTGTCTGTCTACACAGACATCTTTTTCCCAGAGCTGTGCAAATATAGGTCAGCTCCCTAGGTCCAAATATTATAGGCTGCAAACGGAAAAAAATCCTTGGGAGAGCATGAAGGAAGCTATGATCGAATTATGACTTTACCATCCGAGCAGATTTATAAGCCAGAGCGAATGTCTTTGTTGTGGTCAAAACATGTGACCTTTGGCCCGTGTGACATAACTTACATATGGGGGACAAAAGCGTTCGTTGGACGAGTAATTTGAATCACACACAAGGTTTAATAGCAGACACACGCACTACAGTATAATGGGAAGCAGCAGCACTGGAAGAAATGTCCGTTCCTGTGACAGAACGTCACTTTGGAGCTATGTTATAACTTATTTCTAAATTGTACTTTCATAAATTAGGATGCCTGGATATCTTCAACAGAGCCACTGTCAACACTGAGCTCTAAAATTCCGTTAATCATAAATTTTAATTGCCCTCATCTGTGGAAACAATGAAGAATTCAGTGAAAGAATTAAAGAAATGGGGCCATTTTTTTCAATACTCATACCGAAGATGACAAAATCAGGGTACAGTATGAAGAAACACTGTCTCTTCACATCAACAGCACAACTGCCCAATAGAGTAAGGCCATCCCATCATGACGAAAGAAGAAAGAAAGAAAGAAAGAAAGACAGAGAGATGGAAAGAAAGACAGAAAGAAAGAAAGTTTGATATACTATATCCCTGTGTGGTCCGTGTACATTCTCTTCCATGACCCACAAATCTGCTCGTCTGTGTCTCCAGGGTGACTGCGCTGTAGCTCGGGGCTCTCTCTTCCTTAGCGGAGCATGTGATCCTGCAAATTGGCACATATGGCGAGACAGATAGGTGAGCTCCGAGGAACACCCAAATCTGTCAGTGGTGAAGCGATCTCTTTTATAGGGAAGGAAGGGGCCTGTCGGCAGTGGTGAATGATGGATGCAGTATTGGATCGGGTCAGAGAGAGCTCTGTGGGTTCTGGCACCGTTCAGCCTCACAAGCAGATGCCGAGAGCCGGCGAGAGGAAAAAAAGGGGGGGGCTGTCTGAGTTCGTACTCGCCACCAG
>NC_085874.1:6800901-6806401 GCF_034702125.1 Engraulis encrasicolus
TAAACCTAGGAATAAATAGTCTGTACACACTGTATGTCAATGGAAAAGAAAGACTGAAAGGAAGATTGATAGATCAACACATAAAACCCATACATCATCAAAGGGAGTCATTCAATAGTGAATAGCAAATGCATTTCGATCGCTCAAATGTGTCTTTTAAAATTTTCTCAGCATCACACACATACCCAGTGGTGGAACAATTGCACACAGGGCCCTATAGGGCAAAACACTGATAGGGCACCCCCATACAGCCTGCCCTGCCCCTGTACTTACCACACTGTACATGAGCCATCATAACAGCCTCTATGGACTGTCTTGCATACTTGCAGCTCAAAGGTTACCGGTTCGACTCCCGACACGCCAGTTTGGTGGGGGGAGTAATTAACCAGTGCTCTTCCTCATCCTCCTCCTGGACTGAGGTACCCTGAGCATGGTACCATCCCACCATACTGCTCCCTTTCGGGCGCCATTGGGGGCTGCCCCCTTGCACAGGTGAGGCATGAATGCAGTTTCGTTATGTGCAGTGTGCACTTGTGCACTGTGGTGTGGAGTGCTGTGTCACAATGACAATGGGAGTTGGAGTTTCCCGGTTGGGCTTTCGGCTTTCAAAAATAGAAAAGCTGTGGATGCAGAGGCAAAATTAAGAAAAATCTACTTTTAATACAGTATATTCGTTTATTGTGTGTAATGTTCTACCTTCTTGTTTGAAGGGCAAAGTGTGGTGTTGTTCACACACCTCATTAAAGTCGTCTCCCAGCCCTGCCATCTCATACACACACTGCAGCTATGTAATTGGATTGAGAACCTTAAAATTCAAGTCAGCCCGACAGACAGCTTAGCAACTCGATTTATTTCCCCTCTCCCCTTCTCTCTCGCTCTCTCTCTCTCTCGCTCTCTTCCCCTCTCTCTCTCTCTATCTCTCTCTTTCTCTCTCTCTCTCTCTCTCTCTCTCTCTCTCTCTCTCTCTCTCTCTCTCTCTCTCTCTCTCTCTCTCCATTCCCTCTCCACGGCTATGCAAACACAATACTCAGGTGTATTCTGGAGGGACAATGAGAGGTTCAATACAGCTAATGAAATAATTTTACCTCAGTCAATTCTACACTTGCTGCCCGCACACTTAATTATCCTCCAGGTGTCCCATTCTCCTCATTCCTCAGGGCTGCCAGACTCCAGACTCCCCCTCTCCCCTCCCCCCTCCTTTTCTCCTCCTCTCCTCCCCTCTCGACTCCTCTCTTCCCCTCTACCCTCCTCTCATATCCCCTCCTCCACCTATCATCTCCCTCTCCTCTCCTCTCCTCTCATTTTCTCCTCCTCTCCTCCCCTCTTCCCTCCCACCTCCTCTCCTTTTCTCCTCCTCTCCTCCCCTCTGCCCTCCTCTCATATCCCCTCCCTCCTTTTCTCCTCCTCTCCCCTCTTCCCTCCCTCTCGACTCCTCTCTTCCCCTCTACCCTCCTCTCATATCCCCTCCTCCACCTATCATCTCCCTCTCCTCTCCCCTCCTCTCTGTTTCTCCTCCTCTCTTCCCTCCCACCTCGTCTCCTTTTCTCCTCCTCTCCTCCCCTCTGCCCTCCTCTCATATCCCCTCCCTCCTTTTCTCCTCCTCTCCTCCCCTCTTCCCTCTCGCCTCCTCTCCTTTTCTCCTCCTCTCCTCCCCTCCTCTCATGCCCCCTCTTCCTCCTATCATCTCCTTCTCCTCTCCTCTCCTATCGCCTCCTATCCTTTTCTCCTCCTCTCATCTTCTCCTTCTCCTCTCTTCTTCCTCTCATCCCCCTCATCCTTTCTCTTCCTCTCCTACCCTCTCCCCTCTCCTCTCCTCTCATGTCCCCTCCCCCTCCTATAATCTCCTTCTACGTCCTCGCCTCTCCTCATGTCTCCTCTTCCTATTATCATCACCTTCTCCTCTCCTCTCCTCTCCTCTCCTCTCCTCACGTCTCCTCCTCCTCCTATCATTTTCTTTGCCTTGCCTCTCCTTCCCTTTTCTCTCAAAGTCTGTCCTCTCCTTTCCTCTCTCCTCTCCTCCCCTCTCCTCGTCTTCTTTCCCCTCATCTCTTCTATATCTCTCCTCTCCTCCTCTCCTCTCACCCTGCCTACTCCTCTGTTTTCCTCTCCTCTCCCCTTCTCCTCTCCCCTCCTCTTATCTCCTTTCCTCTCCTTTCTTTTATACCTCTCCTCTCACCTTCTCCTCTCCTCTCCACTCCACTCCACTCCTCTCCTCTTCTCCACTCCTCTCCTCCCCTCTCCTCTCCCCTCACCCATTCTACTCCCTCCATCTGCGCTTCTGCAGCTGCCGTGCTATTTCAGAGAGTGAAACACAAACATCTGCATCTGCAACACCTCACTCCCCCTCAGACGTATAAGCAACAGGTTACCGAATCTGCTTTCCCCCTCTTTCTTCTTCCTCAGTGAAAAGACTGGGTCTGGTAAAAATTTCATGAGGTGTTCCATTTTGTAGTTATGCAGCAAAGACTAAATTACGGTGTGTCAAGTCCTGCTTTCCCGCACGCAAAGTAGGAAATATTAAAAAACATAATGGAAAGCACTTGAAGAGTGCAGACTTCCCTCAAAACACTCCGATTCCACCCTCTATTATAACCAAAAATAAATCTGAAAACATCTCATAATAGAGGCGCACACCTCCACATCAGTCGTACACTGAAAACAAATTCAAGGAGCTTCTATTTGCCAGTGTAGAGGAACCCTTAAAAGTACTGTTTTTCTTCCAAGAGCCTTTAGGTTCTTCAGAGGGCTGAAGGGGATAAGATTCAGGTTCTCCCTATTTAAGTTGCCCCTCCACAGTCTCCATATTGTGTTCCTCTCATACTGTACATACATTTTGAATGGAATCATACATACCCCATACAAGTAATGTTGGTAGCCTATATGCAAATAACACACTACTTCTGTGCAATGGTCTATCTCACTGGTGCATCACTGTGTGAAGATGGTGCAACAATATTTTTGCAGTACATGACTTAATAATTTGAGCATTGGTTTAATAGTATTTCTCTACTGTCTGAACAACATTTCATTCATCTCATGCATCCAACTGTGAGGGAGTGATTATCGAAATAAATGGCCAAGCAGGTGCAGAGGGCATGAGCAGGGCAGACATCCCGCGTTCAGAAAGTAAAAACCCTGCCATAAGTATGTTCCAGCCAATCCAGTGAACCAGCTGATCCCAATTACCATACCCCTTCAGGTTGATGAGGAAATTAGTGAAATCACCTGTGTTAAGAGCACTTAGAAGAAAAATCTGGCAGGACCTTTACTTTCTCAATCCAATGTCCACCTGGGAGAGACCAACCATAACCAGGTATAGACGCTATAGATAAGGCAGCTTACTGTTGTGATAAGAGCATAGTACGGCATGGCTGTGAGTGGAGTCACTTTCTTCTTAGTACTAGCGGCATGGTGAAGTGCAATGGCATTACCACCAGAGCTGAAGTGTGGAACAGGTCATATGACACTGTGAATTTTTGACAGCTGTCATTAATTATGCCCTGTAATTAACACTGACCAACAGCTGTAGTTAAATTGACTACAAACTGAACATTGACAACTGGACAACCTCTTTCGACCGATTTTGTGGAGTTTCCAGTGTCACAATTTTTATCCATCATGGCATCGCACCCACTGCCCATGCGTGTCCTCAGGCTACGCCATACTACACTGTGGCCCATGGAGGTAGTATAAGACCTGGGCTTCGTTCGGAACGGGGAAGGCAGCTGTCCTTCCAGTGAGCTAACTGGACAGCAAGTCACCAAGTGTGATTCGAAACGAAAAATAGCTTACTACACTGTGGCCCATGGAGGTAGCATAAGACCTGGGCTCCGTTCGGAACGGGGAAGGCAGCTGTCCTTCCAGTGAGCTAACTGGACAGCGAGTCACCAAGTGTGATTCGAAACGAAAAATAGCTTTATTTCCTCCCTTGGCAGTTGACTGCATTTGTGGGGGTAACGGTGATATTTGAGGGCAGCATCAGATGCTGACTTGTGCTGCCTTGTACCCAAAATGCTGTGCGCCACCTCCCTCTCAACCGTAAACCTGAAAAACAAACATGGCTACTACCCAAGCTACTACCTTATCATCCTCTTTTTTCTTACACTTATGTACACAGATAGAGAATTGAAGCGATAAATCAACATTATAGTATCTAAATATACGGTCGCTAGATCTATTTATAGCCTATTTTATGATTCCGCCATCTGACTGTCATTCACCCTTCAAATAGCATGCGTAAGCTAAGCGCTAACGTGATGAACGTAACTCCCGCCATAGCATCGAATGCACAGGGCAGCGCACTCGTTAGTGCCGTTCGTAACGACTGCCTCACCAACTAACTTCACCTATCTAATCAGAGACCTCTTCATGTAGGAGGGGAGTCATCGAGTCACTGCCTCACGTTTCGAATCGAAACATAGAATCGCCGTAACATCCAACGAGCAGAGCAGCACACTCGTTAGTGCCGTTCGTAACAGCCGCCTCATCAGCTAACTTCACCTATCTAATCAGAGACCTGTTCATGTAGGAGAGGAACACATTTCTCAGCTTCCAAAATGGAGTTTCATGGAGCTCATTTCCGACACCAGTTTACTCAGCTAATTACGTTACTGACTGACCAGAAAGCTATATGGAAGACGGGCATTGGATGCATGGAGGTATTAAGGGCATTCGATTTGTTATCAACGCATGCATGCGCATTTAGGTAAGACTTTACAATAAGGTTACATGAGTAATGATGGAATAATGTCTGAAGTAATGACTGATTAATAGTGAATAAACATGTGATTCATGTATGAAGTAATGTCTACTCCATTAGTAATCAATACATAATGATGAATGACTCATGATTGGAATAATAATGATTCACTATGAAGTAAATGTGATATATCAGGGGTTAATTAAGGGTGTGAGATCCAAATGTTAATAAATCATGTGTTAACATTGCGGAAAAAGATCATACCATATCTTTCCGATCATATATGAATCAGACCTTAGTTAACGGTGCAATCGGAATTACTGACCATATGTTTCCATTATTACTGCACCGTTAACTGGTCAGTTAATAAGGTCTGATTCATATATGATAGGAAAGATGGTATGATCTTTTTTCTGCAATGTTAACACATGATTTATTAACATTTGGATATCACACCCTTAACTAACCCCTGATGTACCACATTTACTTCATAGTGAGTCATTCATCATTATGTGTCGACTACTAATGGACTAGACATTTCTGCATTCATGAATCACATGTTTATTCACTATTAATCAGTCATTACTTCAGACATTATTCCGTCCTTACTCACGTAACCTTATTGTAAAGTGTTACCCGCATTTAGACAGCAATGCACTCTGGATGAAAATGCTGCATGGCGGTTAGATTTCCTGTCAAACTTGTTGCGTCGACGTGTCAAACTATTGCGGGATGAATGCGACTGCTGTCAGATCTTGCTTCCTCTGCAGTTGCTTATCCCCTTCAATGCTCGTCTGCAGA
>NC_085874.1:7176501-7204001 GCF_034702125.1 Engraulis encrasicolus
CTCTTTCACCATTCTGTTTTTCTGAGCACCTCAAAAGCCAAAATGCATGTGCGGTTATAATAAGCAACTGTGATTTTGTAGTATACGTTTCTCAGTACTTTATTTACTTTCCTTTTTTGGTTTTCAGCTAATGTCTGAAGGGGAATTGTCTCATTTTAATTTGTTTTTTAATATACATTTTTTGACCTTTTAGGTTTTATTGACAGCAAAGTGCGATAGAGAGACTGGGAGAGAGAGATGGGGAAGGATTTGGTCCACAGGTCAGAATCAAACCCTGGTCCCCGGCGTTAGGGCATGTCTCTCTGAGTCATGGCAATACCATTTTTAGCACGGTAAATACCCTTTGGAGGGTGGCAAAGTGTTTTCAGAATTGCCTTCACTCTGAAATGAACCACTGAAACGATTGTGGGATTTAATTCACAATTACTGTTGCTTGAAAATATGCACCACTTTAATCAAACACACAGCACACACACAACACACTGATTATTCGACGACCCAATTTGATTAATATTAGTCGTCACACCTGGATAAAAGCACATTTTTACTGCGCAGCCCGTGACTACCCATGACTAGTCTCTTGGCCCAGCGGTATCGTACTGTGTCTCCCATTGCCGAACCGTTGTAGTTGACGAGGTCGCACGTTCGATCCCCGAGGGGGGTGAACAGGTGCAAGATGACCTCCGTCACCTCGATCACCTCTCTGAGTCATGGCAATACCATTTTTAGCACGGTAAATACCCTTTGGAGGGTGGCAAAGTGTTTTCAGAATTGCCTTCACTCTGAAATGAACCACTGAAACGATTGTGGGATTTAATTCACAATTACTGTTGCTTGAAAATATGCACCACTTTAATCAAACACACAGCACACACACAACACACTGATTATTCGACGACCCAATTTGATTAATATTAGTCGTCACACCTGGATAAAAGCACATTTTTACTGCGCAGCCCATGATTGTAGAATGTGTGTTACAATTTCCATCAGGCCCTTCTCATCCCGCATTCTCGCCCGCCCTCCAGCCTTGACTCATCTGAAGCGAGACGAGACGCTCCACTAAATTATTCTCATTCCCGGACTAATTTCCAAATGCGCGAGCCAAGGGGAGGCGGTCATGTGGCACTGTGTAAACATTTTATGGGCGGGTTACGCACCGTGGCACTTCACACCCTGTAAATTTCCAATGTATACCATATCAAGCTCCCGTGGGAAAAGCCGGTGTGTGAGATATTAACAGAGGCAGGGTAGACTGCTGGAGGGTCTTATTCGTAATAGGTATTCTGATCCCTCATGTGATATGAATATCGGGATAATAACCTACAGTAGTAGAAGTGCTTAAAAGGAAGGTCCTAGGATAACTCACATCTCTGGCAAGTGGTCACTCCGTATGAATAAATACACCCCCTGCCGTTTTTCAGCATTTTAATAATTTTTGTCAATGGGATTTACCATGTTGTTTTTTTATGTTTTTCTTTTTATGTGACTTTTCATAGTTATGAAATGATTGTGTACCGTTTCACATCGTACTGTATATCTTTGATATAGAACCATACAGTATGAATTAATAAGGTTCATATTACGACTTGAGATAAATAGACAGTTAAATTACACTCTCACTGAATGGTGATTGGCTGGGAAAAAAAGACGATTTTATACGGTTTTACAGCATTTTCACATGGAAAATGGCTCAGTCTTGTGTCCATACATTTCTAATATACCAAGCTCCTGTGTGTGAGATAATAACAGAGGCAGGCTGATCTAATGCTGCACCATATGAGGTAAGTCCTAGGACAGTCATAGCGGAAGGTTTAGCCAGGCCGTGCCCACCTAGTGACCTTCGGTGTTGCTATTATTCAGGTCAAGAGCAATGCAAATACTGTACTTTCTGAGCTCCGGAGAACTGGGGAACTCCACCCACTTTGAGGGAAGCAATCAACTTTGAGCCGCTCCAACGGCCCTGGGCAGAGGCGTGTTCAAAGCAGTGACGTAGTTTAAGCAGAGATGTTCTATTGGGACTAAGACATTTTTTTATTTAAACCTCGACACAACCTTTTCTGGCCTCGACCAGTAGCAAATCAAGGGAAGTGGGTCAACCATGCCGTTTGAGAAATGTTAATTGTTATGCTCTAGGTCAGACTAAGTCTTGAAGAGATTTGAAAGTCGACGATAATCAGGCTATGGAAGGTATTCATAGTGGGCTATGAAATTTTCTAAAAAAAAATAATAATAATGTGTGTGTGTGTGTGTGTGTTGCTGTTGACTATTTATTTGAATTGTGTTGTTTATTGGGACAGAGGTGGACCCTGAATATTTGTGAAAATGTGGGCCTCAACTTGGAAAAGGCTGGGAACCCATGCCAAGTAGTTCAATCTACCCTTTCCTTTTTCATTAATTGGATTTTCCCATGTTGAATTTTAGTTTTTTTTGTTTTTGTGATTTTCCTGTTCCTTGCATGACATTAAATTATTGTGTAAAGGCACAGACTGAATCTTTCATATAGCACCATATATCAGTAATATCAGGACTATGTATTAATAGACAAGTTAAATGATTATTTCCATTTCTCGACTGGCAGAAAAATATTTATAACTTTGCTTTGTCATTCCTGTTTAAGTTAAAGATAGAACATTTCACCTATATGTTTTACAGCAGTTTGGACTGTCCAGTCTTACAACCATGACATGGCATTCTGTAGCTTTTGACCTTTGAAGGCTATTGGAGTACAATCATGAAATTGCACGCCTACCTTTCTTCTCTGGTACTTTTTGTGCAGTTAGATGTGTTCGTATAAAGCCACCACCTGCCCTTGCACAACTGTCAAGCTGTGTGTGTGTGTGTGTGTGTGTGTGTGTGTGTGTGTGTGTGTGTGTGTGTGTGTGTGTGTGTGTGTGTGTGTGTGTGTGTGTGTGCGTGCGTGCGCGTGTGTGTGTGTGTGTGTGTGTGTGTGTGTGTGCGTGTGTGCGTGTTTGTGTCAGTACACATATGTGTGAGCTGTGGGAGTCTAGAGAATGTCACTGATCTTTAGCTCACCTCTGTGCTTTGACATTTATGTGACCACCACCAACCTGTTTGCCGACGTCCCCTAGCACGCACGCACGCACGCAGGTAGGCGCGCACACGCACGCGCACGTGCACGCGCACACATCACCACTCGTCTCATAGAGACTGGTTGTGAAGTGACAGGAGCCAAACCACACAGCGTTTCATTTCTCTTTAGTCATCTACCTGTCTATCTGGCCGGCCGAAATGAAATTTTCTCATCCCACCTGATCTTCACACGACAGGGGCTGACTCACTGCTTGATTGTAGTCCTGATAAACTAAAGTTTGTGTGTGTGTGTGTGTGTGTGTGTGTGTGTGTGTGTGTGTGTGTGTGTGTGTGTGTGTGTGAGAGTGTTGAGAAAGCACGGCTTTCTTTTATTTGTTGTCGATGTCACTGTTGACAGTTGAGAGGGACAGCCTAGTGATGGGGTCGGTGGCCAATCTGAAACCACATGTAGTATGTGTTGCGCTGGAATTAAAGCCGGTTCGGTTCTGGGCTTTCGCTGTATTCTCAGGTGTAAAGTGGTGATATATTGGACTTGAGCTGCCACTCAGAGGCTAAGTCATGTGCGTAATGCCACCATCGAAGTGGATATAGGCTCCTCATGGTTTGGCGGTGTCACAACGGCTATGGTGACTATCACGGTCTTGCAAAAGCCGCACAGGTTTTACAGACAAGATTGTTGGGTAATGTGAAAGTATTGTCCCTATGTTTTGCGTGTTTTGTGATTGTTGTTTTGCAGTAAAGCTGTGGGGAGATGCAGCTCACCATAATAGACTGCACTGAAGAAAACTTGAGAAATCCCCTGGGAAGACAAGAATGGACCTGTTATGTAGAATTCTGCCCACCAATATTTTTGCCCAATTCCTTCAATGACTGTCACTCTAAAAACATCTAGATACGTAATGGATCCTCCACTGCCGGAGCATACAAAAAAAAATAAAAAATCAGTGACGCCCGTGACAATACAAAACAGACATTGATATGTATGTGAATTTGCTTGCTTATGCAGCCGACCCTCAATGTGTGGATGTGTGAGGTGTAAACCTGGAATGGTGCCTCTTGGTACCACTAGCTTAGCGGTGGGGCAGATAATGCAAACACGTAGCCTATTTATTCCACACCAAGTGCATTGACCTTCACAAGCAAAGTCCTGCTCCTCAACGCCGCCGGAAAGTCCTGTTATCGCTTGATATGGTTCGCACAACTTTCCCGCTGGTATGATGCCAGGTTAGGGTGGAGAGTGCAGTCATACCACAGTCAGTGAGGTTTGTACAGTACACAGGATTTTCTTAGTATGAGGCATTGTGAAATCATTATCATGTTTCAAATGCCAACGTCCTGAAATATGGGAGTGCCAGACTGCATCAGAGAGGAAAGAATCTGCTGATAATTTGGTATAACATACATTACATGCAATATGATCAGCTCTCTCTCTCTCTCTCTCTCTCTCTCTCTCTCTCTCTCTCTCTCTCTCTCTCTCTCTCTCTCTCTCTCTCTCTCTCTCTCTCTCTCTCTCTCTCTCTCTCTCTCTCTCTCTCACACACACACACACATGCACACACACACACACACACACACACACACACACACATTGCACAACCAATGCACAACCAGAGTCAAAGCTCTCCATCAGCAATTAGTGGTGGTGTTTTTCACACCAATGTTATTACTGTAACACCCTCACATGTCCTGAATACGGTAATTGCTTTAAGTAAAATGTTGTACAACTGATGTTTACATTATATGGCCGCAGTACGAAATGAAATAACAAACCACTATTTACTGCAACCCATTGCAAATACATGAGTGTACATTCTTATTCTCATTGCTGTCTCTGCTGCATGTTCAAACCGGTAAAAGACTGGCAGTAATGGCCCACAGTCACTTCAGTAGGCTGGCGAGCCATGCAGGATGTAAGCCCAGCACACTGCCCATTGAGATAGTCAGAGAGAGCGGAAGAGAGGGAGGCGCGGCCCGATGTTTTAATATTTAGACTATTTTGAGCTGCATTAAACCACGTAACTAAACGTTGGCCAAAAAAGGTGGCAGAAGTTGCGGGAAATGGAGCGATTGCTAAATGTTGCGATATCGCGCAGAATTCCCGAGAATGCAAATCGCAACATCGCGAATTCCTGGAGGGACTGTTGTACTAGAGCAGTGGTTCCCAACCTTTTTCTTCAGGGACCCATGTTTTTACCCCTGTAAGCTTTGACCCAACTGCGCGAGCGCCTGCACAAGAGGGAGTCACATGATATCCCCTGTTTCCTGCGAAAACTCATTTTAGTTATTTTATCCCTCAATTCATCTTCTGTCAAAATATAGAATCAATGTTTAATGTTGCACTCATGTATTAATGTATTCAATGTGGGCTATATATGGTAGGCCTATTTAAAATTAAACCCCTTAAAGTCAAGAGGGCTTCGCAACCCTCTGTGGATCTTTGGTGACCCATAGGTTGGGTCCCGACCCATAGGTTGGGAACCACTGTACTAGGGTACAGAGATGTGGTGGGAATAAACTACATTGTTTGTGACACCATCATGCTAGATTTGTTTCTATTATCACAAGACCAGGTCGCGTAGGACAAGGACAAATGGGTCTCTTGTCCTGTGTCCAGAGGGAGGGGGCCCAGAATTGTGCCCTCTGCATAGCCTGTGCTCAAAATCTCAAAGTGGGGGCTCCGAGCCAGGCCCTGGCATGCCTGGGGGCTCTGCTCTTCCCAACAGCACCGCTCCTTGCCTGGGATCTATCAACAGGAAAGTCCATGCCCAATGATCTACACGCCAATGGACCGCATGCACACACACACACACACACACACACACACACACACAGCCTGGTGAAAGGGCCCGTGAATGTGGTGGCCCAAGTCCCACACCTCTAGTGTCTGTGACACCTGGTCACCCTGCATGAGCAAGCCCGGGCGCTTCCCCAGCACCTAGACAGGGACTGGTGAGGGGTGGAGGTGGGAGACTCAGAGAGGCAGGGCCGCATTGATGCACAGGCTAGATATGGCTGCCGCCTAGGGCCCCCACCTGCCAAGGGGCCCCTGATTGGCCAAAAGGGAAAAAATGCTGAATTGTGACAAGATGCAATATTGAATAATGTGCCTGTTTTGTTCAGCGCAGTTGATAGACACGTTATCCTTAATTCCTAGCTCGTAATTATGACTACACCCTGTCTATGTAAATTTGTCACGAAATTTGCCTTCTGAGTGGGGCCCACAGCAACCTGTAGCCTAGGGGCCCCATGCCATCTTAATCCGACCCTGCAGAAAGGGTTTGTTTATTTCTTTATTGGAAGGGAGCTGATTTTGGATTGCCTTTCCTTGAATCGGCTCCCAGAAAAGGGCTTGAGGCTATACGGTTTGATGCCAGCAATTAGTGCTGAGGGAGTCCTACCTCAGTACAGTCCTCATAATTCCCTATGAATGGGACAGGCTGAATGGGTTGGAAATGGCTGAACAATTAAGAGGGCCACATTGCTGACTGTCTGTGTGTGGATAACAATTGGCGCATTGATGTACTTTGCTACTTGGCCTATTCTTTATAATATTTCACAAAGGCAGTCATGGGTAAGCGGTTAGGCTGTCAGACTTGTAGCCCAAAGGTTGTCGGTTCGACTCCCGACCCAGGCTGGAATCTGGCCTGGGTCCTTTGCCAGCCAGTCTGTAGCGAAGGGGAGTAGAGTTGCCCAGCTGGGACTTGAACCCAGACCTTCTGGGTTAGTAAACTGTTGCCTGTTACTGAGCAGGGTAGAGCTAGAGTGTGCCAAGGTCGGCCTAACGCCAAGAAAACTGAGGTCATCACCAGGGGGTGTTCACTCACGGAACTAGCTACTAGCCACAACTGGGTAACCCTAATTCTACCTAAGTGCAAAATGAATGGGTGTCAATGGAGTTTTCTACCATTATAATTTTTGTGATTTTTAATAATTTTTTGTCCTGAAATATTAATATTGTGTTCGAAGCTAGAAATAATAAGACCCCATTTGAGTAGCGTTTCGATTATTTTGCGCCACTAGATTATTATATACTGGGTCACAAAGCTCAATTTTTATGGGGCGAAACCCATAAACTTTAGCGGGATGCTAGCGAGTACAGGATGAAAATCTTCTAACCTGCTGTAAAACTACACACCTGAACGATTTGTCAGTACAGCCTATTGTTAAACAACAGTCATAGTGCTTACCAGGAATGTTTTGTTAATGATATTTGTGACTGGAAATCGCAGTAGCAGTGTATTTAGCATATGGGATCCCCTTTCCATTCCATACATTTTCCCACATGAAGGACTTACCGACGCTCGCCAACTAGTGGACACTCCATAGTTACTGCAGTATGCATGCAAAGCTAACTGGCTACAATGGGAACCAATCAGTGTGAACGTTCTCCCTGTTAGAGATTCTCTGGTCATAACCTACAACATCCCACCTGAACATCAACCTCTAAGTACAGCAGGAGGCACTGTCCTGAAAGAAGTTGACGATTTCAAATACCTGGGCTCATGGGTCAACTCTACTGAGCAAGATCTAAAAGTAAGGAAGGCACTTGCGTGGAGGGCCCTGAACGGTATGGCCAGTGTATGGAACTCCAATCTCCCCTGTCCAATCAAACTCAGCTTCTTCTACGCAACAGTAAAGTCCGTCCTCCTCTATGGCAGTAAGTGCTGGACCCTGAAACCAACCCTAGAGAAGTCCCTTGATGGCTGCTACACCAGGATGCTGCGTGCAGTGCTTAACATCAGTAAGAGTGCACATGTAACCAACAAAATCCTATACGAGGGAATACCAAGGGTGAGCGAGAATATAGCTGTAAGGAGAATGAGACTTGCAGGACATTGCCAAAGGCACCCAAAAATGCCAGCCAGCAAACTGGTGCTATGGGAACCATCACATGGGTGTCGGTTAAGAGGACGTCCCACACTAACATTTGTGGACATACTCAGGAAGGACGCCGGAGCCCTGAGTACCAGCGAACTGAAAAGTTGTATGGAGAATCGGTATAACTGGAACGGCAACGATGGAAGGCTCGTCTGAGGACAACCTAGAGCAGGGGTGTCAAACTCAAATGGACAGAGGGCCAAAATAAAATTCTGGAGCGAATTCGAGGGCCAAACTCATTTTTTTTTTTTTTTACAAAAATGGACTAAAATTGCTTATGTTTAAATGAATGTCTAAATAGATTCCCATCATAGTTCAAATGTGCCTGCACATTCTGTTGCGTTTGTGTGGCCCACTCATATTTCTGTGATATACAAATGTTCATGTTAAAATCTTAATAATCTATACAGTTATGGTGTATGTGGGCCAACTGTAATACACATTTGAAATGATCTGGCTTGCCAAATAAAATGGCTCCGCGGGCCAAATTTGCCCCCCGGGCCTGAGTTTGACATCCCTGACCTAGAGGAAACTGGGGTTCTGACCGCTACACCAAAGGGCCAGGCTCGTTGGCATGAAAGTCAGAACACACCCACTACCCTAGTGATGGTCACTCCATCACACTGCCTTTCCCTTTGGGAAGTGCACCTGTGCATTTCACACATTCATGGTGTCCCTCACACAACAGCCCATCATGCTTCTCCCATCCAGTGTGCCCCATCATCAATGCTTCACCCATCACTGGGGTCCGTCACATGGAATTACAGCTCACACACAATGGGCACACTTCCAATGGCCTCATGGCAGTCATCCCACTTCTGACACCATTTGTAGTGAAGGGGAGTAGAGTTGCCCAGCAGGGACTCAAACCCAGACCTTCTGGGCTAGTAAACTCGGGCTCTGACCGCTACACCAAAGAGCCAGGCTCATTGGTGTGACAGTCAGAGCACACCCACAGCCCTAGTGGCCCATCACACAGCCCATCTCTCTCTCTCCCACTCTACCTGTGGGTTGGGTCCTGTCATACTCTCGACTGTCCTATAATCAATAAAGGCACAAAAGTCACTTTATCTGAACACCTGAAGTAATTTATTCGGCAGTGGCAGAGACAAAGGCAGGATATAAAATAGACACAATGAAACAAAAACACTTGGCTCCCTCTCCTGCTCCTCTCTGGCTGTTTTCTTTTTTTTTTTTTTTACTGTGCCCATACGTTTTGGCTTGACAAAAATGCCTGCCTGTGCAAAAGATAAACTCATTGACATATTGACACGGTTTCTAAAGTAAGATAAAATCTTTCCCCTCTGCTCACCACTGTTTTTCTTCGGGGGTGTAGTGTAGTCATATATCTCAATGAACATGGAGATTTATGGAAAGCACAAGGGCGCTTGCCATAGCTGGATTGGCCATAAGGCATACAGGGCACTTGCCCGGTGGACTGCTGATGATTTTGGCCTGTTGTGGTCAAAATAGCTCGTAATGGATGACTAAAAACATTGGCACAGACTCCATTGTCTCTCTCAATGCCTGGTGGACCGGTCTTGTCCGAAAATGCCCGGCCTCATTTTTTGTCCCAGACCAGCACTGGCACTTGCAGTGCTGTGGGGATCGCTCTCCTGCTGCCTCTGCCATTAGTCCAGATAGGAGGACAAGCTGCAACAGCAAAAAAGAACCAGAGAGCTGGAGACGAGGCTGTGTTTTTGTTGTTGCTAAAAAATTAGCTCAGACACTCATCATCACCATCATCAGTCATTTTAAATTATGACACTGTCATCCAGCACTGTCATGGCTTGTACTTCAGTGCACTGTCTATTTGGAAGCACATCCTTTTTGGAAATTAAGTTGAAGTCAATACTGTGAAGACTTTGACTGTTACACGTCACTGTACAGAAAGTACAGCCAGACATAGAAAAAAAATGATTTACTGCAAGATGGTTGCATGGATTCTTTTGGATACAGGACTGCTTGGATTTCAGATGTTTGTGTACATTTGGAACATATACATACGTACATATTATACATATGTACTGCTTTGTCAAAGACATAGAGCCCACCTGGGAAATTCCAACTCCCATTGTCTTTGAGACCAGGCACTCTACAGTACAGTACACAGTGCTCACTGCACACAACAAAATTGAGAGAGCACTAGTTACAGTAATGACTACCCCCACCAACCTGACAGGTCGGGAGTCGAACCAATAACCTTAGGGCTACAATTCTGACGCCCTAACCGCTAACCCATGACTGCCCCAAAAAGTTAAGCCAAGTTAAACCAGTGTGAATACAGTCAGCATAGCTAATATTTTAAAGCTGTTCTCTCAGCTTATTCTTGTTATTTCCCAGTGAAGAGGCTCTGCTCTACAATTGATTCAACAAGGCAGCTATGCAAATATGTGCACCATTTATTTCTCCAAATATGTACAGAGAAGGCGGCTAAACATTCCTGGCTTTCCTTGATGGACTCCACTGGGTGTTCACTGTACATTTTGGACACCTCGGGCAAAAAAAAAAACCACTGCGCAAAACAGCTCTCTCCAACTTGTTTTCTTTTTTCAGTCCCTGAGGAAGGTTTTTCAAAAAGTTACAGTCTGTTGTTTTGTAGATCGTCTTCTTACAGGCGTCTGTTTGCTGCTGTAACCTCTGAGCCCTCAGCCTCCATCTGATGCATCACTTAAAAAACAAGGTCTTGTAGAACTGTCTGATAAACGTGTTTTGCTGCAGGGTCTCCTTCCTGAGAGAGAGAGAGAGAGAGAGAGAGAGAGAGAGAGAGAGAGAGAGAGAGAGAGAGAGAGAGAGAGAGAGAGAGAGAGAGAGAGAGAGAGAGAGAGAGAGAGAGAGAGAGATCTCCACATGACCTACCTTTTTGAACTGGGCAGCATCTATCTGGTCTATCACAGTAGTGCCAGGTATTGGATGAATTGGCCGTCAGGGTAGCAGGAGGGAGGAATTGAAATGTAGCTGAAGCAGCAGCAGGCGGTTACTCATCTGTCCTGTTCAGTGAGGTGCTTGAAAGGTGGAAAACCCAGAGTGTTTTATGAAACCCAGAAATTGGACGGCAACAGCACCAGATGAAAACACGCACGCACGCACGCACGCACGCACGCACGCACGCACGCACGAGAATGAGCTCCCCTGGAATGACCCCTGAAATACACACTCATAGTACACACACATACACTCCACTCATACAAATAAACATGCCCCCCCCAACACACACAAAACACACACATAGTACACACACACACACACATTCCACTCATACACACACACACACACACACACACACACACACACACACACACACACACACACACACACACACACACACACACACACACAGACACACACACACACACACACACACACACACACACACACACACACACACACACACACACACACACACACACACACACACACACACACACACACACACACACACAACAATATAGTGCAGTTGCAGAAAGTGCACAATGAAGCACACACACACAGCACACTATCTAGCCAGGTCTCAACCCTAGAAATGATGGGAGGATCTTTACAAAAACTGAATGTTGTATCTCTTTTAAGTGACTCGCCTAGATGAAGAGCCATCATCTAAGTTTTGTCTTCCTCGTTCCTTTGCACTGTCTATGATGGCATATTAACTGAAATGAAAAGAATTTGGCAGGGCAGGACTCTTATCCCCTGTGCGAGAGATGAGTTCAGTACAGTACATAATGCAGTGTGTGGGTGTGTGTGGGTGTGCGTGTGTATTAGACACTGTAGTCTGTCTCTCAGAGACATACAGTTTCCTGAATTTATGGCGTTTCATTTTCTGGTTGTTGTGTGGACTGAAATGTCATTATTCTGATGTGTGCTGATGAGAACATTTCAACCGTGATGCCTGAGTGCCCTGCGTGCATGCGTGCGTGCGTGTGTGTGTGTGTGCGTGTGTGTGTGTGTGTGTGTGTGTGTGTGTGTGTGTGTGTGTGTGTGTGTGTGTGTGTGTGTGTGTGTGTGTGTGTGCGTGTGCGTGTGTGTGCGTGTGTGTGCGTGCGTGCGTGCGTGCGTGTGTGCGTGCGTGCGTGGATGTTGGGACACAATAACGCGTGTGAATGTATGCAAATGGAGGAAACAGATATTTGAACAGACATCAGTCACATGCACACTTTCAGTTTCCTCATACAGTATGGCATCTATGTAAATGCAAATGCAAATAGAACAGGAAATAAGAGAAGGCCTGTGAAGATACTATAGGGGTCCAAAAACAGAACTGTGCTGTGATACATTTTGCCTCTGTCATTATCATATCATGACATTCACATACTGGAAAATGGAGGACAAATATTGAACACAATATAAATCCATTCTGGACAGATATCTTTTGCTTCTCCATCTTTTAGGAATCTAATGATTAGGGTTAAGACCATACAGTATGCCAAAAGAATCAGGATATAGGCCTAATGATGTGAGAGACACCGCCACCATCTTGTGATCCATTTTAGGCCCTCCATCCATATCAAGTCATCACCGAGACTAAAACTGAAGAGTTCAGATGCAAAACCCCCTAAGTGCCTTTTCAGAAATTAATCTTAATTCATTTGTATTCAATACAAAGCTTTCAAAATTGCATATTTTTTCATTTTATTTATGTAATATAACTATTTATATGTATTATCAAGTACATGAATGTAACCCAAATCAACAACGGGGTTCTCTAAAAGTATAGAAGTGCAGGTCTTCAGAAATGGAGTTAGGGGGTTTTGCATCTGAACTCTTCATATGCAGATACAGAGTAGGAAATAGTGGCAGAGACACACAAAAAAGTCCACTTGTCTTCATCCGTATCTGTAATGAATCCAATCTAAAAAATATATACATGCCAGTGTACAGCGAAACACAAAGGAGATGCCAACAGGCCCTCACAAATGAAATCCATCTCCCAGAGGAAATACGAATCTTCCATTTTTAGCCTCTCCATCCAATATCGGGTAATGGCTGATACCTCCGAAACTGTATGCAAATGAAGAGCAATGAAATAGAAGAAGAATGTGCCGAGCACAGGGTCGTTTTAAGATATTTGAGGGCCCTAGTCAAAGAGTAAAAACAATTTAAAAAGTAAAAAAAACTCCTCACTATTCTGTCCAAACTGGGAGCCCTAGGCAATAGCCTAGTTATGACAGGCCTGGGCATGCAGACACAGCAGCACACACAAAAAGGAATGCCACATTTTTGGTCTCGCCATCTGTATTGTGTAATGCGAGGGAGATAGCTAAAAATAGAAGTGTCGCATTAGGGGGTCCCTGGCAGGAGCAGTGAATGTGTGTGTGTGTGTGTGTGTGTGTGTGTGAGAGTGAGAGAGCATGACTCCATCGTTATCAAGCAAAGACCATAATCAAAGGCGACCGCTTTGAAAGTTGCCCAACCTGTCGTTACTCCAATGGCAGAGAGAGAGAGAGATAGAGAGAGAGAGAGAGAGAGAGAGAGAGAGAGAGAGAGAGAGACTGACAGACAGACAGTGAGAGGCATGTTCGTAAAGCACACTGTTAATGGAAGGAGGAGAGGAATTTCTAAACTCTTTTGCCTCCCTCTCCTCTCACTTTCTCCCTCTCTGTCACCCCTGAAAAGTAAACGGTGAACCGCAACATTTCTATTTGTGGGGCAAAGAGCTAGAAAGAGGGCAAGGAGGTGACTGGCTGATGGACGGACTGAGGCGTCAGGCGTGGGTCTTTCAGGCATCCCACATACCCACCACTTCGTGTGTTATCGATCGACCCAAATAAGGAACTGCATCGCAGCACGCAGGCACGCAGGCACGCAGGCACACACGCACGCGCGCACACACATACGCGCACATATGCACACACACACACACACACACACACGCGCGCGCGCGCGCAGGCACGCACGCACGCACGCATGCACGCACGCACGCATGCACGCACACACACACACACACACACACACACACACACACACACACACACACACACACACACACACCATTGGATGGCCCCACAGCACTCCCGCTGGCATCGGCGGCGGCGACACAAGAAATCAATTTGCACCGGAGTGGTAATGCAGTGGGGTGCGGGAGCACTACGGAGGCGTGAAGCTGCCTCTTGTTTTGGAGAGAGAGAGAGAGAGAGAGAGACAGAGAGATAGAGATAGAGAGATAGAGATAGAGATAGAGAGAGAGAGAGAGAGAGAGAGGAGAGAGAAAAGAAACGAGGGAAACGAAGAGAGACAGACAGACAGACAGACAGACAGACAGACAGACACACGCACACACACACACACACACACACACACACACACACACGCCCCTCCTATTTTGCTCTGGTGGCAACCAACTGTGTAAAACTCACTGGATGCATCACTTACCTCAGTCCCTCCCTGTTTGTTTAAATAGCAGTGCTTCTGTTGAAGTGAACCTGATTAGAACACACTGAATACAGTCGCATAACTGTTCCCTATCCAAGTCCACATTAATTTAGGCTATTCACTGTACAAGCAGTTTGTATACAGTATAATATATACTATGTAGGGCCTATACCCTGATTAATGTATGCTGTATTCATGTTAGTCTTTCAGGGTACTTAAAGTATTTTGGGGGGCCTTGTCAAGCCTTTATTGGTTAATATCAGACAGGACAGTGGAGGACAGACAGGAAGTGAGTCGGGAGAGAGAGACGGGAAAGGGTCGGCAGTGGGCCCAGGCCGGTAATTGAACCTGGGTCGGGCGCATAGTAGACGACTGCCCTACCGTTAGGGCCACAGTAGGGCCAGTCTTCAGGGAAACTTTGATTCTGGCGCAGCTGTGGCGCAACAGTTAGGGAGTTGTTCTTTGGATCAGAGGGTTACAGGTTTGAATCCCACCCTGACTGAAAATTAAGATGGCATGTGCTTCAACTATGTTTTTACGCACTGGAAAATAGTCCCCAAACCGAAATGATCAAGTCAAGCCCTCCGTGTTGTGTTTGAACCATCATTTTAGACTTGATGTGAATGTGTGGGACAAAGAAAGTAATTGGAAAAGAAATTAAGAGTAAATTCATTCACTGTGGTCGAAGTCTTTCGATGGCGATGCAAGTGTTCAGCTACTGCATCAAACTAAGCTGATGTAAGTTGCAGATAGACATTCAGACAATGGCTGGGTCGTTTGGAAAATATGTACCTCCAACCACTGATAGCTACTGCGGAGAGACATTCAATTTGACCTGAGGGTGGCACATCCCTTTAAGAAGTGAACACATGCAATAGGCCACACATTCAATTCATCATTGTTCAGCTTGTTCAGCAAATGTGTTTTCTTAGGGATAGGCACATATATGCTCTCTGAGTAGACTACTTGGTTGGAGCTCTTGGACGACAGACATTGTCAGACAAACATATCTTGAATACAGACATTTTCACCTCGTATCAACCTTTGACCTATAACAGACATCTCTGCACACTCAAGATACACAGCCTACTTTCAACAAAACTTTAAGAGCATCCGGAGACCACCTCATATCGATCTACAGTAATAATGTGGCTTATGTCAGATCCATTGGTGTCATAAGAAACTAAATAAAGACAGAAATGTGCGGTGATGCAGAGCTTCTGGCTGTTCTGTACACACACAATATAATATTTATTTGTCAGCACAGCAAGCGGCGATGATGATGATGGTGCTGCTGCTTCTGCCGCTAAGCCCCGAGCACCTGAGTGCCATCTGTGCTAGTCAGCATTGGGGTCAGTCTTCCCTCCCTGCATCTCCAGAGACACAAGTTCATCTTCTCACTTTCTCTTTCTGTTTCTCTGTCCCTCTACCGCTCTCTCTTTTCACATACATTCTCTCTCTCTCTCCTTTTTTCTGTCTGAATATTACTCTCTTTCTCACACAGTTTTTCTTTTCGCTTCTCTCCCTCTCTCAAACTCTCACATGAACACTAATCTCTCATCTGTCTTTAATGTCCTCTCTGTCTCCCCAATACACAAGGCCTCTCTCTCTCTCTCTCTCTCTCTCTCTCTCTCTCTCTCTCTCTCTCTCTCTCTCTCTCTCTCTCTCTCTCTCTCTCTCTCTCTCTCTCTCTCTCTCTCTCTCTCTCTGGTGTAACACCTCAACCTTAACCTTATTTGCACCATTGTGCGGTATTTCCTCTGCACTGCTGCCTTGCCAAATAATCCAAAGGTGTGGTTGAGAAAATTCTACACAAACATGTTTTGCCCTCTCATTTCAGGATATTTAAGACATACGACATTGATCCAAATGGACCTCCACCTTATTGAAAATATTCAATTGTATGGTAAGCATTGTTGAGTGCATACAGTAGGCCTACCGTAAATACTTGCGACCTCAGGAGCTTACAAGAGAAGAGACAGCATTTGCGCTTGAAGCATATAATGACAGAAAATATATCCATCATCATCTGCACTATACTAACAGTTGGTGTAATTGGAGTCAGCATTTTGACCTGTGGCCTTTCTTGACGTGAAAAACTGGCCTTGGGACTTCTGTATGTCTTTAGAGAGGTCACACAACACAAAACGGATCAAATATCCCTCTTGGGGATGACGTCACACCTGCACACCAACAGTGTAGTACACAATAATACCATAATATGCTTGCAGTTTGTATCATCATGCAAGTACATCACAAACACAGCACCTCATAGGCCTGTGACAAATATACGCTGTATGCAACTGCTGTAGGAGCAGGGTACGATTTGTAGAGGGGGATGGGGAGGATTGTCCACCCCTCTGGTTTTGATATTGCCACTTTTTCTGCATGATTTTAATAACAGTTTAATGTCAGTCCATTGATATTGCTTAAAATCTGAAATATATCCCCACTTCTGGTTTTCTGACAAATCGCACCCTGCTGTATGAATAGATATGGTGCAAGAGCATAAAATAAGCTGCTCCTAAATAACAATGCTATATTGTGCACAGAGTTCAATATTGCAATAGTGGTATTGTGGCACGCGGGCGTGTGTCAACAGAGCTTGCCAAACCTGCTTGCCTGCTTAATTATGTTCCCAAAAAATAAAAAAAAAACACATTTTCTCCACCCGCTAAAATGAATGTGTGGCAGAGTAGTAAAGAAAGCATTACAGTATACATTTCAAATGACAGTGTTTGCCCCGCGTGTTTGCTTGTGGTATGTAATTTAGATTGTTTGTCTAACAGCCTGTTTGTCACAATAGTTTGTGCATCTTTATGTGCCACTGTGCTCCTGCTCCCTGCACGGGGGAGCACATGAAATTCTCTCTGCGGCACAGAGGGGAATCTATCAGACTTTTTCCCAGCATCTGCTCAACCCGCACAGGGCCACAAATCATAGGAGCACAGTCCAAACTATTTGGAATGCTAAACTCTTCTACACTTCTTTTGTTCGTTTGTTCTTTCTTTCTTTCTTTCTTTCTTTCTTTCTTTCTTTCTTTCTTTCTTTCTTTCTTTCTTTCTTTCTTTCTTTCTTTCTTTCTTTCTTTCTTTCCCTGTTCGGTTGTGCATTTGTATAGGCTGTGTGCTGCTGTTTTGTAAGTTCACGGTCCCAGTCTGTAACAGGCAAGGCATGTATTGATTAATGAGAGATGAGATGGGTGAGGCGAATCACAATGGCATGCTCACCCCGCCCAAGACATGTGGGAGGCGATTTAATTTATGAAATGGCACAGGCACCGGGAAACTGGGAATCACTCCAAAGCAACTCCCAGTTGGATGATTAGGCGCCGGCCTTTCCAGCAAATGAACGGGGGAAAAAAAATCTGAAGATATCCAGAGATCCGAAACAAGTGAGAGAGCTATGTAGGCCAGTCATAGAGACAGAAAGAGAGAGGGTGTTTGCATGTCTGTTTTTATATGATCTATGAAGATACTGCTAGAGACAGTGCAAAGGCTTTGAAGTAAAATATGTACTTATGCTAAGATAAAACATTTTCAGTGAGTTGCTTAATTATGTTCTGGTGCTGATGGTCATGTGGTGATGTTTTTCAATGATTTATACCAGTGTTTCCCAACGTTTTTGGTCTCGCGTACCCCCTAAGCCTTTATGTCATACCATGAGTACCGCCTCACTCATGCTCTATATTCCAATGTGACTATGCTCCATACATTTTTTTCATTTTTCCAAGTACCCCCTGCAGTGTGCTCACGTACCCCTAGTGGTACACGTACCCCTGGTTGGGAAACACTGATTTATACACTCTGCAGGTAAGTTTCACATTTCAGATAGCCTACGTTTAATAGTATTACATGGGCTTCCTAAGCCATTTTGCACGCACGCACGCACGCACGCATGCACGCACACAGACACACCAAAACACAGTTCAAGCAGCCGACCGTGACGTAACTCTGTCTAGAAAAAACAAGGAAAGGGAAAAAAAATCTGTAAGCAACAATCCATTGGAACAAACCCACTCGATCTGCAATCCCAGTGTGGGGAAGTACAAAAGATTAAACCAAGTCAGTCGAAGCAAATTTCATTTCAAAATGATATTGCCTGTGCATGCATAAGCATATAACAAGCTGCGCTTTCAGGTGTAGTCTATACCCAGGGGTTGCTTGACACCAGCACACTGACATCTAAAACTTCTTTCCTATTGTCTAGCCTGCTGTGTTATTCTTTTCATGGCGAGATAAAAAGCAGCATAGAACACAACATTGGTGTGCTGCTGTTAGAATACTTGTTTACGGATGTCCTAGAAAATATATTGTATGGCAACTTATTCTAAAATTAAGTATGTTATTAGTTAGCCTTTACAAGGCAGATATGCTCACTTTTAGGAAGACAGGCAGCCACATGTGCTGACTGTAAACAAACTCACCTTTATATTTATTACGTTTTACTTTCAGAAGGCTGTTTCATTAGTTCACTATCTGAAATTTGGATTAAGCATGTATGTATACATCTTCGTTCTCGCTGGAGAACGGACTTCTCATGATTGTCCGGCTCTCGCAGGAGAGCAACTTTCCACGCGGTGGACCTATCATTAAAGTGCTTCACGGGGTCCGTGTGCACCACTGCACTCGAGAAGCTGAGATAGATTACATGACGTATTAAGCAAGATCGCTGGCCGTGGTGCTGACGTACCGCCACGGCCGAGAAATGTCTATGCAGTAAACGTTCTCGAGCTTGGGAGTACGGGGCGCCACTTAGAGTTTGGGGCAGTTTCTGTGCCCACAGATATGTGCGAGGTCTGAGGGAAAGCCCCCCGGCTGATGATGGTTAGAGAGCAATGGAACAAGGTAAACTGGAAATGATAAGACAAGACACCTGACGAATCGACCGTACAGCGGCAGAAGGGAGGCCAATGGGGAGGTGGTGGGTGGGCGCGAGAAAGTACATTTCTGACTGGAGACAGGTGAACAGAGAATAAATGCTGTATGGTTACTGTAGTTAAGGGGCGTTCCAAATGTCAGTGTGCTGAAATTCCACCGAATGACAGTAGAGTGGAGAATGACTGTTGGTTAAGAATGCTGTTGGTTAAGAAAGCAATTCAGTGTTTACAATTCAGCACTTTAATGATTTTGTATGTTGTTTTGAAGAGAGGCATCTGCCAGATATTCAATGCCTACATACAATGCCCTTTGTGCAGAGCAGTCAAACCTCCCACACACGCCTCCTTCATATAACAGGAGGTAAATATAGCCATCTTGGATGGCTCTGACGTGACGTGGCAGCCTATGGAGGACAGGTGTTTGGTCGACAGGAGGCATCTCCTATTTGGGGGAGACTCCTGACGGCCAAACTCCTAACACCTGCAGGGCCCAGAGAGAGAGAGAGAGAGAGAGAGAGAGAGAGAGAGAGAGAGAGAGAGAGAGAGAGAGAGAGAGAGAGAGAGAGAGAAAGATACACACACAACACGTGCAGCTAGCCATCAGGAAGGAAGATGTAGCCGGGAAGCAACAGGAGATCCTGTGTTTGGACTGGACGTGTGTGTGTGTGTGTGTGTGTGTGTGTGTGTGTGTGTGTGTGTGTGTGCGTGCGTGCGTGCGTGCGTGCGTGCGTGTGTGCGCATGCTTGTGCTTGTGTGTGTGTTCTGTGTTTGTGAGAGAGATTGTCTTGGAGAGTGCGCCAAGACATTGTGCCAAGTGTGTGTGCCACGTTCCCTCCCTCGTCTTATTAGACCAAACACTACGTCGCCACAAAACAAACACCCAGAGATCTGTTGCTCATTAGGCCCACAGCCCAGTGCCCACAGCGCCAACCGCAGACAGGGGAAGGAAGTGAACGTGGGGGCCCACAGCCAATGCAGGAGAGCCGGATAGGGGGCATCGTATACCCTAGCAGCAGGTGATATGATAGAAGAACCACAGATGAGAGGCACCGGAGCATGTGAAAGCACAACATGGGTGGAAAGACATATGATAGAGGATGATGGTATAGGGAGAGAGAGAGAGAGAGAGAGAGAGAGAGAGAGAGAGAGAGAGAGAGAGAGAGAGAGAGAGAGAGAGAGAGAGAGAGAGGAGGAGGGTGTGGAGAGACTTGGACAAAAAAGTCGACTTCTGAGAGACTAATTGCGGCATTAAAAATAAGGATTAGCTCATCTTTTTAAGTCTGTCTAGAAGTCAGCTGCTCACCCAATGCATTCTAATGCCCAGGCCTTAGGGCATGGTTAGCAGCCTTGTCTGCAGCAGGCAAGAGTGGAGAAGCGAGAACTACCGATTTGCAGAATAATGATTTTTGTGCTTTGTTTTTTTTTTTGCGTTTTCAGCCAACGCCGTCTCCTCTTCTCTTTGTCCTCCGCCTTCTCTCCCTCTTCTTCTTTCTCAGAGAGATCAGCAGAGGCCTTATGCTGCTCGTGTTCCTGTCGGAGTCCTGCGAGTCTGGATTAGCTTGGATCTCATTTGCACCACATTCAGGTGCTCAGGTGAGATGTTGTTCCTATAGTGGTAAAAGTTAAGTGTGTGTGTGTGTGTGCATGTGCATGTGTGTGTGCATGCGTGTGCGCGCACATGTGTGTGTGCGTGCATGCGTGTCCGTGGCTGCGTGGTTGTTTCAGTGTGTGTGTGTGTGTGTGTGCGTGTGCGTGTGCCTGTGCCTGTGCGTGTGTGAATGTGTGTGCGTGCGTGCGTAAAGGAACTATGTGTTCACATGGTGTGTGCGTGTGTGTGTGTGTGTGTGTGTGCATGCGTGTGTGGTGGTTGTATCTGGGCTAGATGGACTCTTTCTCCTCAGTTGCTTGGTCCTAATTAGTGCTTTCATCTCACCTCAAAGCCTGGATCCTCACGCATCATCCCCAACTCACCTGCAGTCATTAACACACAGTGCACTATGGGCAGCCACAGATAAGGTGTTATCCCCTCGTTTTCTCCCTCTGCACCATGTGCATGGATATCAGAGGTATAAGTACGGAAATTGCATGCAGCTTTGCTTTATATAGAGTTCAGTGGAGTGTCATTCCCCCCCCCCCCCGACGCTCTCCCCTCCCCACCCGTCCCCAATCATGAGTCCACCCCCACCCCTGATCATTTCTACAATTCATAGAGAGGAGTATATCTCACAAGGCCATGCACACAGCCCCCTGGCCGACAGCCCATCCCAATAGACACCCTCCACACCCAATTAAGCTCCAGGATAAGCCTGCAGAATGGCCAGGGCAATTATATGGCAATTAAGTGGAGATGAATGGATTGTAGCCTCCTTGGGTGGGTGACCATAAACGACAACTCACTGAGTGACCGGCCTGGAGAAAGGATGAGGATGAGGAAGAAGTGTAATGGATGTCGGAGGAGGAGGACGAATCTCCTCAGGAGGTAGCAGGAAATGGTTTGGAAATGACTATGACAATTGGTCATAATTTTGTCATTGTTTTGTTTTGGATAGGCTGCCCACAGGGGCTTCTTGGATTAAAACTCTGTTTCATTTTCTAAACTGTGCACTGACTACTGAATTTGGTACAGGTCTCCCCTTATCAATGAGCAGTTTCAATAGACCAGACTGTTGTCATCCTTTTTTGTAAGATTATGAAGCTGTTTACATGTATGTGGATGTTTTTGAAAATGTATTGGTTTTGGCCTCTCATTTACACGTAAATGGAGTTTTGCAAAGCAAAAATATCCCATTGAAAATATCCCATTAAAACGCAGTTGTTACCATGGAGTTTTTTTTATCCACATGTTGTGTTTCTACGTAAAATATCCACATTTAGAGCCGCATATGTGTAACCAGCACCTTAGAGTTCTGTTTGTGCAGTAAGAAGCCAAGACCTGTGCCAAGACCTGTGCCTTTTTGCAGCTGCATGACTAATGGGATAAGAGAGTTGATTAAAGTAATTTTATACCATTTTGATTTAATCAACAAAAAAGAAATTGAAGTATATTGGGAGCATAAATAGCCCCATAAATAGGCTAATATACACACATTGCTTTATTAATATCTGTACTTTATTAGTTTATGTGCTCTATGTGTTTTACTTAGGAGGACTATATTGATTGATCTAAATAACTCACAGCTTAATAACAAATGAACATAGACATGTGTTGCACATGCAAATGGTATAATGCAAACAGTTTCTCTCTGCTATGTTTGCCAAATGTTATGGACTGGAGATGATAAAATTGACAAAGTGTCAGTTGGTCTTGGAAAGATGAGAAATGCGAAAACGTAATTCCATCATTTTCCATTTTAAACACATCCTGGCTATACAATTCATTTTGTATAGACTCATTACCTGAGCAATACTACAAATACCTTTCCAGTCCCACACGAGACCAAGCCTTCATTTCTTCTGCTAAAGGTAATGTAATTTATTCTTCCTGAGACTTGATGTCTGAGCTGTGTAGTTTGAGGGTTGGAGGACAAAAAACAAAAAAACATCGTAAAAATGCACTTTTTTTCCCTACTGTCGAGGCCAGTAAAGGCCAAAACACAGTCCCAGCAGTGCATGTCTCCGTCCCACCCGGCTGCTTCCAGTACAGTAGTGGGCCCCACACAGAGCCACAGCCCATTGGCCCTGCTGAGTAGTGGAGTTACTGATGGAGCTGCTGGAAGCAGGAACGTTTCAAGGTATTAGGGGGCCTTGTAGCCTCTTTTTTCCACTTCAAACTAATTGGGAAGGGCCCGTGAGAGAAATTGTGATAGAAGTATCATTACACATTTTGCCGTTTGAATTTCCAGAGGCTTTGCCTCTACTCACAAAGTTGTCATTGCTGTCAGTTGAATACAAGTATATAACCAGTCATTACCAGGGTCCCCCTTTCAGCTGGGGGCCCCAAGCAAAAGCCTAGTTTGCTTGCCTGGTTGTTCCAGTCCTGTCAGGCAGGCAGGGAGGCTCCTGTGGAGGTGAGTAGGGGAGGTGGAGAGGGAGTGTGTCTCCTCCTGCGACCCTGCGGGAATTGCTTATCTGCGCTGCGGTTTGATCATGGCCCACTGATCCGGAGGCGTTGGGGCATGTCTAGCCAGCGAGAGATGCGGTTTCCCAGTGGGCCTCCCTCCCTCCAGCCGTCCTCCTCCTGCCCCCTCAAACACCCTCCCCTGAGGGAAGCCCCGGAGGAGGAGCTCCTTCTCTCCTCCACCTCCACACCTTTCCCAGTCTGTGACGGCCTTACTTGGGGTCATGCGATGGCCATGGCCTGATGGTGGGAGCAGGCCAACACAGAACCGTGGCGGTGCCCGTGCCAGTTCCTGCATCTAATCTTGAACCGACTGACGTGTTCATGCTCCAGAGGCACTGGGGCATGTCTTGGCAGTGAGAGGTGGACTCCCCAGTGGGCCTCCCTCCACCACCCCGCCTTGAACCTTGAACCTCCAAACTCCCTCACCCGAATGAAGCACCTGAGGTTGACCTCCTTCTTCTCCCCTCCCCTCATGTATGGTGGCCACAATGCAACCTCTGATGCCAACAAAGACTTGCCACTGCCCGGCCATTCCCGCACGTAATCTTGAACCGACTGGCATGTTCACACCACACTTTTATAACACACCTTTTGAGAACTGGAGTTAGTTCATGTTGCATTTTTTTTGTTACAGTGAAGCATGATGTCACAGCAGACATCAATATGTGTTAAAATATCCAGATACCCATAGCCCAGAGGATAACTGTCAAAATACTCCCGAATAGTTGACTTTGGTAAGCATGAAAAAATTCGGCACACATTACTGTGGTCTGTGAAAAAATGACATTGGCGTTTGGCTTTCAAGATGGCACCCTCTCCATGTACAGGTCAAGACAAGACCATGAAATTTGGCACATGATGTCTACTAGAATTCATTTTTTTGTGTACATGGGGTACACCAGGTGACTCTGTAGGCTACTACTAATGTAGCCTCTGTTTTTTTATGAAAATAAGTTCCATTAGGGCCATTCATTTACATACGGAGTAAAGAATGAATAGAGTTTTATCTCCCCAAAACGGACATGAAAAATGTCTGACCAGAAATGTACTGCATCATTTATAACAATTAAGGTTTTCTACTCCACATGTCTTATAAAGAGGGTCAAAAACAAACATACTAACAAAAAAAGGATGGAAAAAAATATGTGCAAAGCATACATGTTCAGGAGACCTATGGCAGGTTGCCCCTTTCACCGCTGTGCACACACACAAACGAACACATACATGTGTTCTCTCTCTCTCTCTCTCTCTCTCTCTCTCTCTCTCTCTCTCTCTCTCTCTCTCTCTCTCTCTCTCTCTCACACACACACACACACACACACACACACACACACACACACACACACACACACACACACACACACACACACACACACACACACACACACACACACAGAGCAAGAAGGGCAGGGCCAGTACAGGCCAAAACGAATGGCACTCTGTCAGTCAACAGCTGTGGGTGAATAGCCATGTAGGGAGCACTTTTCCCAAAAGTGTTGTAGCACTAAGAGCATCATAAACATGAGACAGAGTGGCTCCCTAAAAATAACACACAGTGCAGTACTGGTCTGACAGCCAGGCCCACTGACGGGGGGATAACGGGTCAGTTGGTCCGGGCTTGGGGAAAGGGGAGGCCAAGAATTTGGACTCCATTTTATTGTATACACTGTAAAACATTGCAAGCAGAGCTCTAAATTAACACCAGCCAATGGACCAAATGCTGGTGAAATTTTAGTTTGGCTGGTAGAAAACACCAACTTACTAGCCACCTTGACCCATTAGTGAGAGTGTGTTTGGCAGGCAAGATTAACAATGAAAAAGGTCAAATTAGAGCCCTGATTGCAAGCCAGATGTATGTAAAAAGGTTAAGTTGCCCGGCTGCCTGAAGTTTGTATGTCAACTCGAGGCTTTAAATCAAGTTGCGTCAACTTACAAACTTAAGGCAGCAGGGCAACTTACTTTTTGTTACGTTTAACTGGCAGCAATGTTTTACAGCGCACTGAGAGGGGTGGACTTTCAGATGATTTGGTCCAAGTCCTGGTCACTGCTGTGCTGTCAGTGGCCCACAGTCCCCAGTTGAAACAGAAAGGTCTGAAACCCCAGTAGCCACTTTCTAGGTATTTGCAAAAGACAATCAAATGTAGTAGAGTTGAATAAATCAATGAGTTGCTGTCCGGTCTCTGTGTTTGGAGGTACTGTACACATAGAACAAGTCAAGTCAAGTCGAGTCAAGAGCACTAAAATACTCAGTGATACTCATCGTAAAACTCTGACCTGAGGAAGATAAATAAATGAACAGCTGGAAATCTCTGAGGGCCCTGAAAGATGCAGTGTAATTTCATTTACTGTGATACCTGTAAAATAAGATGCTACACTGCAGCAACACAAATCAATAAATAATATTGTCCCTTGTGGGAATACCAAAGTGGACGCATCTACAAAAATAACTTTTAAACAGAAATTTTAGTATAAGTTATTTTTAAATGATTAAATGATATAATTTACTTTTACTGTATTTAGTTTTTATATCCTGGGAAATCCCATGCTGCTTTGCACAGGCAAGCAAGGGTACCAGATCTTGGGGTCCAATCAGAGAGCGGAGAGGGGTGGAAAGGTGATGACTGCAGTTTGTTTGAATAGATACAACTGACATAATTTGTTATGAGCTACATACTGTATATGCAAAATGACACATTCGTAATGCCCAATAAGCGGCCACACTTTTTCTATGAGAAATCGCAGAGGTAGCCTCACTCGTGAGATCGTCTGGTGTAAACCAGGCAAGGTTTTTCATGACTTTATTTGACAGTGACAGTGGAGAGATGCCAGGAAATGGTTGGGAGAGAGAGATGGCAGAGGATTCAGAGTGGATCTCAGGCCGAAACCGAACCAATGCCCCTGTCGTAACAGCACGGCCTGTATGTTTCGGCCGCAGAGAAGGTCCCAGAATGATCTAACCTCTGATATCAGACATTATCAGGAGACACACATTATCACTGCCTACCTCGGTTTTACCTTTCAGTCATGGGCAACGAGTTATCCCCTCAGGACAGCAGCTCGATAGCTACATATATGCAGTATCAATTAAATACTTAGAGAGTCGATTTAACTCAGTGTGTACTCAGTATAGTATAGTATAGTACTCAGTATAGTACTCTGTAAGTGTTAAATTAGCACTGCAGGGTATACTGTGCAGGTGGGTAGAGGGAGTGAATAGCCACCATACTACCCCATTGTCCACCATGACTGGCATACCCTGTGTAATGGAGGCCAACTAGCAGAGTGTAGTGTGGAATGTTAGTAAACCTCCCTCCCAAAGCCAGGGCTCTCAAGTCTCACTCTTTGAGAGTGTGACACACTCATCTGAGCGAGTTCACACTCTCACACTCCACACATGGTATTTCACACTCTGAAGTTTTGATAACTTATCCAATCGGTGCACATTAATTCATCCAACCTATCCACAGACGCGTCAGAAATAGGTAACAGCGCTTCTGTGTTCAGACTAGTTACCACGCTATTCAGCCAATCAGAAAATAGATTGTTCGGTTGTCGGGCAGATCAGAGCAGTGGATCAGAGTTTCATCCAATAGCGCGCGCAGCAGAGTTCAGAGAGAACTGTAAAATTTACGAATTGCAAGTAGGCGAACTGGAGACGCAGGAGCCAGGACCATCAGGTGATAACTTCATACAGGTGAAAATATGAGACTTGTATTAGTTAGGCTACTGTTTTTACTCCTTATACCAATATTTCCAGCCCATGTAGCCTTGACAGGGACGTTAAAAGAGAGCAACAACGCTAGCTAGGCTATAACCCCAGCTGATTATTTGATGATCATCCCTCCCAAACATGATTGAACGTGGAGACAAGAGGAGTGGGAGGTGGTCAAATATTAGACAGACTGGAGAGAATGGAGGAATGCAGAGGTAGTGGTAGAAGAGAGGGCAAGTAGGCTAAAGAAGTCAGGGGCAACCAATAGTGCTGGAGATATCATGGTATTGAATGAAGAAGAGTATTATTTGGGTCTGATGCCTAAAAAAAGTGATTGGACTGTTTTCATTTGGGCTGATAATGTCAATGCACAATAAAGAACATATGCCTACAGGTAGCCTATTTTAGGCTATCCCCCATAATGAACATTGTCTAAAATCATCCCCTTCAATCAATGAAAATGGTCAAAAATCACCTCCCTATAAAATATACATCCCTTCTTCACATTGTGTTAAAATTGCACTTTCAACAACTACATTTTCAAAATTTTC
>NC_085874.1:7206501-7221501 GCF_034702125.1 Engraulis encrasicolus
CTGTAATTTCGGTTCAGAAGGCTACAAGTTTTAACTCATGTTACAATATAAACCATTTGAGTGTATCATGCCTTTACACTACTGTGTCGTGCCAAAAAGCGAGTGCCTGCCAAAAAGCGAGTGTCCTCATTGAAACCAATGCATTTTTTTGAGGGAAAATTATACTATTTTTTGCAGAATTAATTACATAATTTATGAACTAAAAATATGCTTATGAAACAGTACTCGTCCTCCACTTAATATGAGCTATTTCAATGAAACTGTATCATTTGTTATGACAATTCTTAGATTCTTTTATGGAAATAATACCGAAATTGTAACCAGTTCTTTGTAATACTTCCAGAAGGAATGTAGATGCTTTATTGATAGGCTTTCCATCTTAAATTGTGTTGGATTTATCGGCAAAAATGGGTAAAAAATATCTGAAAAATTGGTCATTGGTTTCCATTGGTTTCAATGAGGGCACTCGTGTTCTGGCAGGCACTCGCTTTTTGGCACGACAACTGATTTCAATAGTTTCGTTTTTTGTTTTTTTTTAAACGCAGAACAGTGTGTGTCCCTTGTTAACTTGTGTCTCGCAAGCATCCTTTTCATCCGAAGTGCCCGACGCAGCCGACGCCTCCCGAAATGATGGACGCACCCAGCGCCCATCACCATCCCTCACCGAGCATCCTCTACCAATAACGGAGAGTGGAGGCGCAGCCTCTCGTTGTGGGAGGTTTCATCGCGTGGTGCTGGCTCTGGCTCCTGAATGAGAGTAAAGCGAGGGATGCTACACGAATACACAAACTCAGCTGGACCTTTTCAGAACAGTCGGAGCGTACAGAAATGTTAGCCAGGTTTGTGTCGTACTAAACACGGAAAGACGCCCCACGGCGACATAGTTTTGTGCGTGGACATGCTAAGCGGACAATCGTTGACTATGGACAGGACTGAACGGCTGAGGACGGGTGTTGCTCAGGTGAAATTAACACCGTTAACTTTCCTACCAAGTATCTAATGGAGGCTAGCGAACAAGTGGAATTATGAGGAAGTCGACAAACGTGTGCAAGGATTTATGTTAACGCCATGTCCACAATAAGACTTCTGAGGCATTAAAGGGGAAATTCGCGGCTGCATCACATATGTGAATAAGATGAATGTGCACGGGTCCCTGACAGCCCCTCTCGTGGAAGTGCTGTCTGAGATAATAATGAAGACGAGCTCGGCTTTTACAGTAATGAAGTGACCGTGCACCGAAAAACACTCAAGGCACAGTGCATGGTCCTGATTGCATACCCATCTGCTGTTCCATGCATGCCTGTTATAACAATCAATGTGAAACACAACCTTGGCGACTTATCGTAGTGTACTCGCGCTAATCGGCAGCCAGCTGTTTCGTGGCTGCAAGGCTGAAAGTTTTACGCACATGGACGCACACGCGGATGACAACACATGAGATGTGGCGAAACGAATGTAAACGGTCGTCTCTGACAACGACGTGGGCATTCGATGGCATTTAGAAATTGGCGCTTTGGATTATGTGTGCTGGACATTTTTGGATACTATCTCAAAGGCATCGAATGTGCCGTTCAAATCAACTGGATGAACTGGAGGCAAAGTAGAGAGACGTGGCACAGGACATAAGATCCTCAGTATGTTTTGGGACCCTAAATAACATTTAAGCAGGTGCGTTTCATCAACCAAGCATTTTTATTTGTGCCAGCAAAAGTGGATGACATGACTTTTGGATGAAATATAAACAAACGACAGTAGTAAGACTTGCATGACCTGCCAAGAAACTTTCATCCTCACTCATTGCACTGCTACTCAAGGTGGCTAAAATGCATGTCAGTTACCAGAGAAAGAAGAATTAGTCACATCCTCATATGGATTGCGAGAATTTTCATTGGAGTCTAATGAAACGTCATCATCCACCGATGGATGCTCCCACAGGTGTTTCTGGAAAGGTACAGTGACTTTATAATTTATACTTTTAGTCTTAATACTTCATACTTTAAACTTTATACTACCTACAATGAAGCAGCGATGCAGTAGGCCTAATTAACCAAACCATACAATAGCCTACATTTGTGCCGAATGAATGCATAGCTCGAAAAGATGAGCCATGTTCACAAAGTTGTATTTCGTGACAAACCTGTGCTCAACGGCCTACTCTATACCAGGAGTATTCAATTAAATGTCAACGAGGGCCAGTTTTTCACATTCCTCCCAGGCTATTATGGTTGCTGAGTGTCAATGAAAAAAATACACGACATTTCATTAAGGTGGGGGGTCTGGGGGTCCTCCCCAAGAAAATTTTGCATTTCTTTTTGCATTTCTTAGATGCAATTTCCTGCATCCCGTTTCAGCTTGATACGGAACCCATACTTTTATCTCTAAATTCCAAAAGAACGATTCTGTATTTCAAGGGGCTTGTGGGGGGCCAGAACCTTGCCGCCCAAGGGCATCTGGCCCCAGGGCCGCCATTTGAATAGCCCTGCTCTATATGAATGGCTTGCTGATTAATGGTACGAGTAGGCCCTAATCATTGGATGAATTCAGTAGGCCTACTTAAAATAAGTGTGCATATCTAATGTATTGTTAATAATATCACCATGTATGAAAACGTTATTACTGTTTCATTGGAGAGTTTTTCCCCTTATTTTCATCATACAGTACATTATCAGTAGGACCTAAACATTGTGTTGAGAAGAATTTTAAACACTTTTTTAAAATGTAATTTTCAGTTGCTATGTTTCAGTTTGTTTTGCTGTTAGACGTTGTTTGAGTCTTAATCTTTTGTGCTTTAATTTGCATGTTGTATGTGTCTATGGATGCAAGGCTTTTGCTAAGTGAAATGTAATATAATCCTCTGCTGTGCCTTTTCTCTCCTCAGGGAGTCCCTATCTGAAGGCATGCTCCCCCTGGTATGAGTGCGTGTGCAGTGGGCTAGAAGTGGAACCTCCTAGGCTCCCTTCCTTCCTCCATCTCCACCTGCCAGCCCCCCTCTCTCTGCACACATGCAGGCCAAGAAGAGGTACCTGCTGGTGTCTCTGGGGGCCTGTCTTCTTCTCCTTGCCTACCTCTGGGGACTGCAGATCGGGGAGTTCCATCAGCAAAGCCAGCAGCACCACCATCACCAGCACCCTCAGCAGCAGCAGCAGCAGCAGGTGTACGCAGCCCACCCGCAGGCCCACGCCCCTGTCCGAGGTCCTGGCCTGCCCAGGCAGCGCTGGCCCGAGTGGGGCCACTCGCTCAGCACCTACCTGGATGGAGTGGAGCAGGAGGAGGAGCACCACCCGCTGGCCATCCACCAGCACTCCTCGCCGCGGGAGCGCCGCGAGATCCGCAACAACATCTACAAGAGCCGCCGCTGCCGCATGGAGACCTGCTTCGACTTCCGCCGCTGCGAGAGGGGGGCCTTCAAGGTGTACGTGTACCCGCCGGCCAAGGGGGAGGTCATCTCCGAGAGCTACCAGAAGATCCTGACGGCCGTCCAGGACTCCCGCTTTTACACCACCGACCCCGAGGAGGCATGCCTGTTCGTGCTGAGCATCGACACGCTGGACAGGGACCAGCTGTCGGCCCAGTACGTGCACAACGTCCGGGCCAAGATCCAGAGCCTCCCCCTGTGGAACGAGGGACGGAACCATCTCATTTTCAATCTGTACTCGGGCACCTGGCCGGACTACACAGAGGAGCTGGGCTTTGATATAGGCCAGGCCATGTTGGCCAAGGCCAGCATCGACATGGATAACTTCCGGCCGCGCTTTGACGTGTCCATTCCTCTGTTTTCGAAAGACCATGCCCAGAAAGGGGGCGACAGAGGCTATTTGACGCTCAATAACGTTCCCCCATCCAGGAAATACTTGCTGGTTTTCAAAGGGAAGCGGTATCTCACCGGGATAGGATCTGAAACCAGAAACGCTCTGTATCACATACACAATGGAGATGATATCATTTTATTGACTACCTGCAAGCATGGGAAGGACTGGGAGAAGCATAAAGATGCCCGCTGCGATAGAGACAATGAAGAATACTCAAAGTAAGTCAGCCATTTAATTTCTTCTTTTGTTGGTTTGAAGTGCTCGTCTGGTTGTTTTTGTTTGGGTCAAGGCAGTTCCGGAGATGCAATGATTCTATCTGCAGAATGCGTTTTGCTGTGTAAGGGTTAACTAGACACCTACTTGTATGCAACTTCATGAAGTTGGTGAAATTTCTGCATTCAGCAGACCTACATTTGCAGTTTAGATCCTGTGTTTTTATGTTACTTGACAGCAGCACATTTTTGCCCAAGGGGGAAATGATGTTGCATTTACAAAAGCATTTGCATACATAGCCTGCTGTTTTTTGGTGGTTTTAATCATCTAGGTGAGAATCTCATGTATCTTCGTCACCTACGCCTACTTTTCACAAAGAAAGCACATAAAAAACAGCACTTCAGAGACGCTTGAGCAGTCGAAAGATGCCGATCTTCAAGAATACCACGGCTGAAGAATCATCCTCCGAGAGTGGTGTGAAGGGACTAAGCCTTTGGTTACTTTGTTCTGCCTGGCTGCAAGACATGTGTGCTCCGACACTTTTAGCCTGAGAAGTCGGGAAGAGATAAAGTTTGATGCAAATACAAGTGGGCTGTCAGGGCTGTGTATGGAACACTGTGATAGGAGTTTGTACCCTTGATGTTTCAGTTTGAGGGATAACAGAAGCCAGTGTCTGTTTTGAATAGGGCTTTTGTTGTGCTATACTTGGTCGAGTATAATCACAACCCATGGCACAAAAGTACTCTAAAAAAAAAATCACATTTCTCTGCTATGAGACCTCCCCAGGATTTCAATTCCCCCCCTTGCCACACTAGAGCACCAAGCAGTAGCTTGCCTAATCCAGTGATCCTTACCGGAACAATGAATGGAGGGACCACCTCCATCTTACCTCATTTAACCTGACATCACTTGGGAAGAGTGAGCCTCCATTGTGCCTGTGATTTGTTCTGTGCCACTGGGCTTCCCCCCCCCCCCCCCCCCCGGGACCCTGTGTTGTGGCGTGCCCCTTGTTTGTGGACATGAGATGGTGGTGGCATCGCCGATAATGTGGGTTCCAGGTTGTTGTTGTTTTTTTATTTTTAAAGCTGGCATTCCAGGCTGTGATGTTGCTTTGTTCGTTTTTTTTTAGTTGTTTTTTTATTTTTAGACAAGGCCATTGTTTGCGCTGCTGCTGTAAAATCCCACAGGTGCTCCAGGTGAAATAATTGGATTGTTTCTGTGGGGTGGGGGTGGGGGTTGGTTAGGAGGAATGGGGAGGAGGAATGGGAGTGGAGCCGAGTGGGGGGTAGGTGGAGGTGGAGGTGGGATAGTCTCCCCTCAAAAGCGTTATTAGGCGGTTGGCCCATTGAAAGGGACGGAAGCTGTTAAAGCCATTGTCAGTGTCCTCATAATAGCGCTTTTGAGCACCTCAAGATGAGTGTGTCATCCTCGAGACAAGCTGAGGATTGAGCACTGGACAAATAGACATGCTTACTAACAGGCACGTTACATACATGCCTCCTTCAACATCAAGCCTCATTATTCAGAACAAACATTCATTAACACCAGTTCAGAGAAAAACACACCCATCTAGCCGCAAACACACATGCTGTGTAAATTGCAAATGTCATGTGGTCAAATACTAGAGCCTGCACAGGCTGACAAACAGTACAGAACAGTCCGTATAGTATAAATGAAGCATTTTTTTAAAGTATAAAAGAAGAGTCAGGGTCAGAGAGTACAAATCTTGCCACACATTTGTTCTGGCTGATTGAGCCAAGCATCTGATCCTCATTAGCCTGCACGCTTTATCCAGGTAGAAGAACTAACCTTTACAGTCCCAGCTTACATTGCTGTCACAAGCTGCTCTGTCCACCTTTCAGATTTGGTTCAGTGTGTACAGTGTGTGTGTGTCTGTGTGTGTGTGTGTGTGTGTGTGTGTGTGTGTGTGTGTGTGTGTGTGTGTGTGTGTGTGTGTGTGTGTGTGTGTGTGGCGCGCATGTGTGTGTGTCTCTGTCTGTGTGTGTCTCTGTCTGTGTGTGTGTGTGTGTGTGTGTGTGTGTGTGTGTGTGTGTGTGTGTGTGTGTGTGTGTGTGTGTGTGTGTGTGTGTGAAAATCTTCTCACAAGGAAAACACTTAACATCTGAGATGAATTCATTGTGTGTGTGTGTGTGTGTGTGTGTGTGTGTGTGTGTGTGTGTGTGTGTGTGTGTGTGTGTGTGCCTGTTGCTGTGTGTCTTTGTGTGTGTGTGTGTGTGTGGGGGGGGAGCTTCTCACAAGAAAAACACTTAACATCTAAAATGAATTCAGTGCGGAGTATCAAAGTGACATTGCTGGTGGATGACTGGCTCTTAGCTGAATAAAGCCCACGTTCTGGATATAGTAGATAGAGATCGGACCCCATGCTGTGGTGGACTGAAGGGCCAGTCGGAGGGAGAGGAGAGGAGGAGGGAGGAGAGGAGGAGAGGAGAGGAGAGGAGAGGAGAGGGGAGGAGGAGAGGAGAAGTGGGGAGGAAGGGTTGGAAGCAGAGGAGGAGAGGAGAGGAGCAGGAGGGGGAGGAAGGGTTGGAGGGAATGGAGAGGAGGAGAAGTGGGGAGGAAGGGTTGGAAGCAGAGGAGGAGAGGAGAGGAGCAGGAGGGGGAGGAAGGAGTTGGAAGCAGAGGAGGAAAAGAGAGGATAGGTGGAGGAGGGGGAAGGAAGAGCTGGAAGCAGAGGAGGAGAGGAGAAGGGGGGGAGGAAGGGTTGTAAGGAGAGGAGAAGAGGAGGAGAGGAGAGGAGAGTAGGTGGCGGGGGGTGAGTTTCAGTCAGATGATTTGACTCTTGGGCGATAACGGCCTTCCTGTGTCATCCAGGAGAGCAGGGACTCCGAATGCTGCTGCTGCTGCTGCTGCTGCTGACAGCATCACAGCTTGTATTCCATAATCTCCATCGCATTGATTCATCATTTTTAATTGGCTTGTGTCACCCGCGGGGAGTGGGAAGATTTTTAGATGGCGAGCGCTCTAATTTCCGGATTAGCCTAGACAGTTCCCTGATGCAACGTGCAGATGTGGTGCCAAAAATGGACATATTTCCCCCCCTTTTTTTCTGTGCGTGCGTGCGTGCGTGCGTGTGCGTGTATGTGCATACACAGTGGGGGGGTTTAGATGATCAGATAAATCATTGACTTTTTCACTGCCCTGTTTTCCAGTGCTGTCTTAACCGTGCAGTAAGTTAAGGCTCGACGCCCTGCACACATAAAGAGATTGGGCAAGAGATGAATCGAAGTGATGATGGCAAATAGCTGAACTGCGGATGGAGGGTACTGTCCACCGTCCCCTGACCAGCGAGAGACAACTATGCGCTGTCAACAACATGCCGAGCGGAGCCACGTCTGTCAGTGACTCACAGCAGAGTGGAGAGGAGTGCAGTGTGAATTGTGCCGTGGTGTGGAAGTTGGAATGATTACGCTTTATAGCTTCCCGTCGGCTGTGTGGTCTACAGAGAGTATTATGTTATCTGAAACAATGGTGGCAGGCAAGCAGCCGCAAAAACAGTGGCCTTAGCTGGAGCCCGGCTGGCTGTGGAAGTGAAAATGTAACACATAGAGACATAGAGAGGAAGTTAATCTCGGAATGAATTTCACAAGATGATTGCCAGAGAGAGAGAGAGAGAGAGAGAGAGAGAGAGAGAGAATACGTAGTAATTATATAAATCCACGTTATAACAAGTAGCCTAGCTGAGTAGTTGCTAGTAAAGGCTTCATGGTTGTGCCTTCTGGTGTCTCATAATGAGCTACTTCCTCTTTGCCAGAGATTGGGTAAATGAAGTGTTGCAATTTTGCATTTGAGCAGACCCTAATGTGCAGTTAAACTAAACATAATAAATAAAGAGATTGACAATAATCTCTCTCTCTCTCTCTCTCTCTCTCTCTCTCTCTCTCTCTCTCTCTCTCTCTCTCTCTCTCTCTCTCTCATACACACCCACTCACAGAATGTGCAGTCAAATGCTAACTGTGTTCATATAAATATCTTAAACCTGGCTGCACCTTTAGACAGATCAATGCATATGATTCCACTTAATCAAAGCCTAAGCTCGCTGTTGGCTACTAAATTTCATCAATAGCTATGACTGAAGACAGAAAAGATGCTCTGCTGAAAGAGTAATTTGCTTTTGTCGGATTAGTTTCTCATCAGACATTTGTGTTGGTTTGCTTAAAAAGACTACCACTTTTGAGGACTTGATTATTGCTTCCAATACAGTATGTATGATTTAAAGCATAGTAAAAATAAAAAGTGTTGTAGCTCCGACAGTGACGATGATCTCTATCCTTCTAAACCAGATGATCATCATTGCATGGCATCAATGCTCTGGCCAATTACGTGCATGTGCACTTGGGCAGTTACTGAAAATCAACCATTGGTCAAACTATTGGTTTGCTTATGTCAGGGGATCCCGACCCTTGCCAGCTTCAGGCCCATTTGAAATTAATGTTCGGGGACTCTGCCATGGCCAAACATTTTAACAGGCACTTGCTTGCTGTTCAAGCACACCACTACTCTACTGGACTGTACATCAGTTAACTTACCGCAGAAATACACCTGCGACGATCTGAGCGAGGCGAGCGACGGAAGTAATTCACTTTGTATTGTGTCGCGCGACAAAAGCGATTCTGGAGACTAGAGCGATTTGCGAGACGAGCGCGACAGTTTGAAGTTGAAATCTTTTCAACTTTCTATGACGCGGTTCGGCAACAAGCCGTGACAGCCAATGACTGTATAGAGGTCAGTGACCACAGCCAATGGGAATGCTTGAATGCTTTGCCTTCTGCCTGTACGGACATACTCTAGTCTCCTCAATCGCTCGTATCGCTTGCTGCTGCACTCTGTCGCTTGAATCGCATCGCGCCTGGTCTATTCGCGCGGTTATTCTTATTAGGTAAAGCAACTGCCTCATTCTTTATTCTGAGGCTGCCGTAGAGGTGGCACTGTTTTCCCCACAGTTTAGAACAATGAAATACAGTATTGATTGCAGCCATTTTGGGTCGGTAGAGGTTGCATATTTTGTGCAGATGGATGGAGCACATCTCCTCATATCTATAGGGCAAGAGGAAATCTCGGTGAACTACATGTAATGGGCAGATTTACCTACAATGGGCAAATTTCGTGGGGCCATCGGCAACTCCCTAGTCTGTTTCTTGGTAAAACCATCCCGCACGTACACACAGAAATACATGATTTGATCTTCCCCCATTTCCCACCGTTGACCCCGACAATAAATAACAATCAGTCCCTTACTGTATGAAACTCTCTTCAATGGAAGTCTACGTCTATTGGATCATACCAAACAAGCTGGGCACACAAATCACAAATAGCAAACAAATCCAATCACATCTTGCACACAGTCATATCTTACCATCACATCTTATAGGCCACTATGCTAATACTACAGTTCCGCTGAGGTGATGGATATTATACTGTGCTGCGATTTGACAATATCCTGTAGAGAATGACAATGGCATTCAGGGGCTCGTTCAAATGACAAATATACTTCTACATCAGATTTCACAACTGAGGCTGAAAGAGTGCTGACTCCTGCATTGCTGGAAACAAGTTGCCAGCACTTTACGTCTTTTGTAATATGCACATACATTCATTATAGATGGTCCGACGTCTCTGCGTATCTCTCATGCTGCACCTGGACCACAAAAGTGATCAGCGCACAAGGTGAATGCCTCGTGCAGCAGTACTTTGACATGGTCAGGGCACATATGCGTATGTAGTCGGCTGTGCACCTTTCGTGTTAGCTGAAGCGTATACTACAACATGACATTGTCTAGCCTGGTCATTATCACTCAACTGATGTGTTATGACATGTTCCATATTTCCGTGTGTTTTAATAGTAGGCAGATATCATACAGTATTTGACTTTCTTTTCAAGTGTGATGTGTGTGTGTGTGCGTGTGCGTGTGTGTGTGTGCGTGTGTGTCTGAGGTTTCATGTCCAAATTGTTGGCTAATTGGTTGTACGTTATCCCCTCTATTCTGTATCTTTGGATAGTCCCAAAGCGATAATCCACAGGAGTAAGGAGTGGAACTCACACACTGGGAGCAGAGGCAATACTAATGTCTTTGCAAAGGAAGTTTTGTACCGAGGAAGGTCTGGGGACCGAAAGCGTTTTGCACTTGTGGGTAGCACTTTTATCACTTTTATACATGTGAGGCAATAAAGACACTATTGCATCAGCAACCGGTGTGCGACTCGAGTTCCACATCCTTACTTCTGTGTTGAGGGCATTAGGGAATGGGAAACCCAGGTTTTAGCTCTTCTTTTTACACACTTTTTATCCTTACGTTCTCTTCTTCTTTTGTTCATTTATTCATGTGTTTTTCCTAGACACAGAGGAACGAACACAGTAGATTAAGGAAAGAAATATGTTTGAAGTGCCCCTTATACACTTTGCTTTGATTTCTACTCAGCTTCATGAAAAATAAACTCAAAACACCTACCTTGATGTGGTATAATAATGATGAAATTAGCTGAGGTGAAGATCCAGACTTCAGAAACTAATACCATGGCCAATCAAAACAGTTTCTGAACTTGTTGATTTTAACAAGCGCATACAAAATACATCAGCAGACAGGAGGAAGATAATGAGCCAATTTGGGCAATCACAATTGTTATTAAAAAAATCGCAGCGTTTTTGACTGTCTGAGGCTGACATCTCTACCTCTGGCGAAGCAGTCAGTGAGATTCTTCTCCCAAGTGAAGGCCAAGGCCCAATCTGAAATGCTCAGTTCACTAGGAAAAACACTCTACATGGGAAATATAATACAGTAGCACAACATCTTCCCTCTGAGGTTAACTGTGGAGTCAACAAGTGAACACTTTGGACATGGCCCAACTTGAGAAAATAAAAACCTCTGCCCTATATACCATCTCACAGATTTGAATAAAAACAGTAGTTCAAAAATGTACTACATGAAGACTGGTGCAGTAAGCTATCTAGAACAAATACAGTATGTCACAGGATTTTAGCTTTCACAACATGGCATGTCTGTCTCTGTGATGTCTACCATGATGCCCACATTTCTTTTCACAATCAGAATCACACAGGGTGACAAGAAAACAAAAATCTTAAAACAAAAATATGTCGATAGGTCCATACAGGCTGTAGGAGTTTGCCATCATAGGTAAAGTTTGGTCTGGCTACCACATTATAAGCTCACAATGAATGGAAAAACGAAGAAAAATGACAGCAAAAAAAACCTAAAACAAGTTAACCAAATATGGCAGTGTTGCCACAGCCTGCATCAGAGTTCTCGCCTGTGATGCGAAGTCGATCCTGACAGCGTAGTGCAGCTCCACGTAGCTTTGGCTAATTGCAGTGTCCCAGCAGGACTCACTCGACTTCCACTCACGCACACTTACAACCCCCAGCCCAGCCCAGCCCAGCCCAGCGCAGCGCACCAACTGGGCCCTCATGTCACTGGAGCTGCTCTCTTTAGGAGAGTCCCTTCATTATCCCAACACTGTTTCTCTGCAAAAGAAAAAGGTGGAGAGAGGGAGAGAGAGGGAGAGAGGGAGAGAGAGAGAGGGAGAGAGAGAGAGAGAGAGAGAGAGGGGTAGGAGGAGAGAGAGTGCAGAGCAAAGAGGCAAAGCACAGCACTCACACAGCAAAGAGCCCGCATCAAAGCCCATTAAAGAAGTCACGCTTGCCCTACTCATCAGGAGGTGAGAGCCAGAGAGAGAGTCCCTCATAAAGCCCTGGCGTTATTACGCCTGGGAGACAGAGAGAGAGAGAGAGAGAGGGAGACAGAGAGGTAGAGAGAGAGAGACAGAGAGAGAGAGAGACAGAGACAGAGACAGAGACAGAGAGTCAGGGAGAGAGAGAGAAAGAGAGACAGAGAGACAGGGAGGGAGAGTTTCTAAAGCCCTGGCATTATTACTCCCTGGGTGTGGTATTGATAGTGGTGGCAAAAACACAGTGGCCGTTTCTCAATGTCTAGTGTGCGTCCTTCAAAGTGTATCAGCCTTCGTTATCACGCCCAATGATTGGATACTCTTTGGTAAACTCTGCAGAATATCCAATCACTGGGCGTGACTAATTAGGCTGACACACTTCCAAGGCTCATACACTTGACATTGGGAAATAGTGAGTGTCACCACTGAGACAGTGCTGAAATTAAGAGAGGTTGTGGTGTGTTGTTTGGAGCTACGGTACCTACCTGAATGTCTGTTTTCAAAACACCCGCCCCACATTCGGACCCGCAAACTTATTGCAATCAGGATTAGAAAGACAGACCGAATGTGTCTGTGTTAGTTCCCCATATAATGATGTTAACTAGTGAGGATATTGTTTAGCACATTTTTGGTTTATTTTATTTTACTTAGTTATTCAATTTATCAAATTATTATTCACATAATATTCACATATTCACATATTATGCCCCCCCTAGCACTCCTTCACAACCCTCCAGGGGTCCCCCGCCCCCCACTTTGAAAACCGCTGAGCTACAGCATAAAAGATCAGCTTTGCAGGCAAGCCTACTGTAACATCAAGCTACACTAGCTATCATTACATTACCTTACATTGCAAATCATCCATAACAATGACTTATGAAGTAGGCCTACGGTAGTGAAGTACACGATTATGTGCTGGAGGTGCCTACCACAGTGGTGTTACTCTAAAAACCTCTCTAGCGTACCTCCACAAACACCCATCCAACATCATGCTCCATGCCTGAGCCCTGTGTCTGAGTGCAGCTACAGGCTCGATCGATGCAGAGAGAGAGAGAGAGAGAGAGAGAGAGAGAGAGAGAGAGAGAGAGAGAGAGAGAGAGAGAGAGAGAGAGAGAGAGAGAGAGAGAGAGAGAGAGAGAGAGAAAGTGAAAGTGAGAGAGAGAGAGAGAAAGTGAGAGAGCAAGCGAGAGAGAGAGAGAGAGAGAGAGAGAGAGAGAGAGAGAGAGAGAGCGAGAGAGCGAGAGAGTCAAGGCCTCCCAAGGGTCCTAGTCAAGTTTCCTTCAGGAAGAACATCCCTTGACCACGCAGGCACGGAGGCATGCACGAATGCACACACGCACGCACTCACACACACACACACACACACACACACACACACACACACACACACACACACACACACACACACACACACACACACACACACACACACACACACTGTACAGTGTACACTCTACACAAGCAGGCATCTCTCTCTCTCTCTCTCTCTCTCTCTCTCTCTCTCTCTCTCCCTCTCTCTCTCCCTCTCTCTCTCTCTCTCTCTCTCTCTCTCTCTCTCTCTCTCTCTCTCTCTCTCTCTCTCTCTCTCTCTCTCTCTCTCTCTCACACACACACACACTATATCCCCCACACAGACAGGCTCTCACGCACAGAGAGAGCGGTGGGTCAATCATCTTTACAGCACGTTTTATGAAGAGTGACACTCCCATGAATAAAATTGCACTTTATTTGCCCTGTCAAATTTGATTTATCAAATCAATGCAGAAGACTGTTTCAAGAGGGTGTCAGGGGCCGAGGCCGTTTTTTTCTCCTCACATCTCTTCCCCACTTAATGCGTCGGAGACATGTTGGAGAGATGTTTGCTTTCAAGACACCTACCATGCGAGGAGCCTCTCTCGCTCTGTGTGCTTGTTTGGTTAACAGTTTAAAAATTAATAGCTTGTGGTACTTAAGTGTGCATTTGCTCTACATTTCTAACCTACAAACCTGTTTGGAATGTTAAAGATGCTGTTGGATCTTGTAGGAAATCTATGACAAGTAAAAATCTTAATACTGTATGTACATGTATACAGACATTGGTGAAATTTTAATTGGGTCTACTGATTTTAATAGCAGAACTGTGAGACAGCTGACATGAAACTGTGCGTGCTGTTATGTCAGTGTTGTATTGTGCTTTAAGATTTTCAATATAATAGATAGGTCTGGGAATCGATCCAAATTTCCTGGATCAATTCGATTCCGATCCAGAAGGCTACGATCCGATCCGATTCGATTCGATATCGATCTTTTGTATTGCTGGGCTGTCACTTTAACCCATTTATTCCTAGAACCTATGCCTTTAACCCATTTATGCCTAAATATCTCAGCCTTTGATGATCACACAAACATGAAATACCTTGGTATGTGAGAAATAAGTGGGAAACTGCGGAAGAGAGCTACAGGATGTCGTTGAGAAAATAGCGCCTATAATGATCTGCAAAAGATCGATCCACAAAGTTGTGAATCGGTATCGCCCTTTTCGAACGTGAATCGATATTGGATCGCGATTCGATCTTTTGAACCCAGCCCTAATAATAGATACAGGTTTTGCTTACATTTCTGTTGCTCTTAAAAATGCTCTTAGTGCTTGTCCTATGAACAAGTCCACAAAGAAAATGCATGCAGATATTTCAGCTTTTGTAAATTCATTTAACACTTCACACACAAGCCGAGCCTGTAAGGTAATAAAATATGAACCACTGATTTGAATGGAATCGAATGGAATCGAATCATTTCATGAAGCATTCTTGTATTGAAAGTAATCGCATCATTGACCTAAGAAATCGATATCAAATCGAATTGCCATGAAGGCTCTGATTCACACCCCTACTTCCTCCCGAGCCAAAACAGGAAACAACTCAGGACCCGACTACCGAGTCTCAACCACACAGTCAGCAGGCACTGAGATATTGTAAGGACTTGGCATGGTGGCACTGAGGCCTAATTAAAAGTGCCGGCTAGGGAACCATCCAACAAAACTTAACTGTTGCTTTAATGTGGCTGGGCTGTCCCTGTTTGTCAGAGGGGTTTAGCTTTGTCGCTCCACTTTAATTGCGCCTGGGCCTGTCAGGCAAATGAATCTTCTCCATTTATTGTTTTTATTTAATATGCCATGATTTGTAGAGGAGGCAATTCCTAATTTAATCTAAAAGGGTTTATTGTTTTGGTAAACTTTTAATTAATTATATTTTCCCCTTTCGCTTAATTAGAAATGCTCTGCAGAGCTCAGAGTTTTCCC
>NC_085874.1:7234001-7239001 GCF_034702125.1 Engraulis encrasicolus
AATTACTACAATTATTTTTATTTTGCTCATTCTGTTTATAATTCATTCTTGGTTATATTTAATTTTGTTATAATTTTCCAAAAAATCTGCAAAAAAATCAATAATTGTGATTAATAATCGTGATTACGATTTTGACCAAAATAATCGTGATTATGATTTTTTTCCATAATCGTGCTGCCCTACTGTAAGGATATATAACACTATTATAACATTTCAGATATTGTTTACTAGGCCAACATTTTAAGTTGAACAACGTCTGTACTTACAGTCCCAGGAAAAAGTTTGTACACCCTTTGAAATTTCTTACATTTCAGTCAAAATTTATCATAAAACATGGTCTGACCTTCCCGGAAATCTCAAGAAGGAACAACCAGAGTCTGCTTTAACTAATTCCACACAAACATTTATATGTTATCATATTTTTATTGGCCATAAGGCTATAACATTCACAGGACAGCAAGGCATAAGTAAGTACACCCTTGCATTAAATAGGTTTTAACCCTCAGTTAGTTGCAATATCCTCAACCAGACTTGTCCTGTAGTTGCAGATCAGATTAACAAAACAATCTGGATGTATCTTGTCTCCCTCTTCTTTAGAGAACTGCCTCTCGTCAGCAAGGTTTCTGGGATGTCTGGAGTGCATAGCTTTATTGACTTCATGCCATATAATCTCAATTGTTTTTAGTCAGGGCTTTGACTGGACTATTCCAGAATGTGTATTTCATTGTTATGAAGCCATTCTAATGTCGATTTGCTTTTAAAGTATGGGTTGTTGTCACATTTCAGCACCCATCCTCTTATGTGCTTCAACTGTGTGACAGACTTCCTCACGTTTTTTCTGTAAAATATCACAATAAACTTGAGTTCATTGCTCCACTGATAATAGCAAACTTTCAAAGGCCTGAGGCAGCAAAGTAGCCGCATATAATGATGTTCCCGCCACCATACTCAGAAGTGGAGATGTAACCAAGAATAACTAAAAATGGGGTTCATTCTGCCAATCTAAAATTAATGGGGTTTCTGTCCAAAAAAATATTGCTGCACCTTTGAGGTTTGCGAAAAAGCATTTATATGCTTCATAAAATTACTGCTAAATATTCTGCAGACCAACGTTGAAACCAAAGTTGAATTTTTCAGGGGAACACATAGTATCATGTTTGGAGGAGAACTGGAGAACCACACCTTCACCAAAACATCATCTCCACCTTTGAGTATGGTGGCGGGAGCATCATTATATGCGGCTACCTTGGTGCCTCAGGCCCTTGTCAGTTTGCCATTATCAGTGGAACAATGAACTCAGAAGTTTATTGAGATATTTTACAGAATAAATGTGAGGTAGTCTGTCACACAGTTGAGGCACACAAGAGGATGGGTGCTGAAATGGGACAACAACCCATACTTTAGAGGCAATTGACTTTTGAATTGCTTCATAACAATGAAATACACATTCTGGAATAGCCCAGTCAAAGCTCTGACAAAAAAAATTGAGATGATGTGGCATGAAGTCAAGAAAGCTATTCACTCCAGACATCCCAGAAACCTTGCTGAAGAAGGGCAGTTTTCTAAAGAAGAGGGAGTCAAGATACATCCAGATTGTTTTGTTAATCTGATCTGCAACTACAGGAAACATCTGGTTGAGGTTATTGCGACAAACTTAGGGTTAAAACCTATTGAATGCAAGGGTGTACTTACTTATGCCTTTCTGTCCTGTGAATGTTTACATCTTATGGCCAATGAAAATATGTAAACTTGTAAATGTTTGGGTTGAATTAGTTAAAGTAGACTCTGGTTGTTCCTTCTTGTGATTTCCGGGAAGATCAGACCATGCTTCATGACCAATTTTGACAGAAATGTAAGACATTTCAAAGGGTGTACAAACTTTTTCCTGGGACTGTATTAGCCAAGTGCGAGAGGCTGAAGTAATGAGATTGACCATGATGTTGTTTCGTCAACATTGTTTAGCCACTTTATGTCTCTTCAATAATGTTCTGTGGTAGTGCTGTGGAACAGAGCACTGATATACTCATACCACATGCAAGGCCCTTGAGGACCCAGGTTCGAATCTGAGCGGGGTCATTTCCCCAACCCTTATCTAGTTATTTTTCCCAGCCATCTCTTGTCAGTTGTCTGCTGTCCTTTGGAATAACTTGGAATAAAAAGCATACGTATACATACTCTATGTTTTCTTCTCTCACATCACAGGATTGTAATTTGCTAATGTGAAAGAGGTGGCAGTCGGTGCTTTGGGGAATTTCAATAACGCCACCATCTAGAGTGTGATTTTATGAAAAAAAAAGAAAAGGTAATTTCTTTTCTTGGCTTTGCTTCATTTACATGAGGCTATTTTCTTTTGTCTTGTCAGCGATGCTGAGTGGGAGAGCGCGAATGAAGAAGGATGTGTATTGTTCCTGCACTGTGCTCTTTCAGTGATTTATCTCAAGGCTTTTATACACACACACACAAATGCATGAACAAGCATGCACGCGCACAGAAGCACACACGGACACACACACAGACACCCACCCCCCCACACACACACACACACACACACACACACACACACACACACACACACACACACACACACACACACACACACACACACACACACACACACACACACACACACACACACACACACACACACACACACACCTGCCTTTCATTTGTTTTTAGGTTAGGTTCATTTGAAGGTTTTTAAGCTTGATGATGTGTTTGTGTTTTCATCAACAGTCATTTCCTTGACAAAGCCACCAGATCAGGAAGCTTCACTTACAAATTGTGGGACGAATCAATCTTTTAAAGCCACACATTTCTCCCAAGGTGTGAATGGAAGTTTTGTCACTGAAGTTTCTTTGATATAGCCCGAAGTTATTCCAATGCAATATCCATCATTGTGTCAAATGCTTTCCTTACATCCACCACGTGTACTCTATAATGTGTGATGATGGATGTGGAAGATCATTTCCACCGAAGAGGTGTGTGTGTGTGTGTGTGTGTGCAAGGTAACTTTATTTGTACCCGAAGGTAGATTTGGTTGCAGGCAAAAGTGTCAAAAGCTTACACAGACAATACAGTACAGACTGACACACAAAAAACTTGCACCAACAGCCCAATACTAATGCCAGTGACAAAGGACAATAACAAAACAAAACAAGGACAACAAAAACAAAAACATGACAAGCAGACAAGTGTTCCAAACAAGTATATGAAGAAGGAAAATAAACAATAAATATATAAATATGTATATAAAATCACAGGGGGGAAACCTTAAAATGTTGGACGTATGTGCTATTCAGTGTTTTAATAGCAGAAGGGATAAAACTGCATCTATACCTCTTAGTTTTGCAGGCTGGCATTAGGAACCTACGACCTGAGGGGAGAGGCTGAAATTCACCATATAGTGGGTGGGATGTATCATTTAAGATGGACCCCGCCAGTCTCTGCAACTGCCTACTGTAGAGAGACTCCATGTTGAGCTGTGATTCTCCAATTAACTTACCAGCCCACTTCACAATCTGATTCAGGGAATTTCTGTTTTTGAGGGGTAGGTTGCTGAACCATGACACAAGGCACAAGGTGTGTGTGTGCGTGCCTTCGTGCGTGCGTGCATGCCTGCGTGTGGTGTTTGTGTTGTATTACTGATCTTTCCTTTTTCTCTGGATAGATGTTAGTGTACTGGTCTTTATATACTCTATGTGTTTTATATGTATTGATATGCGAGAGAGAGAGAGAGAGAGAGAGAGAGAGAGAGAGAGAGAGAGAGAGAGAGAGAGAGAGAGAGAGAGAGATAATGATCTAGGAATCCCACACAGGGACTGTCCTGTGGCCGTGGAGGAAGACTTACAGAGGATTATTATTGACAGAAATGGCCGAGCAGGCAGGCAGGTAGGTAGGTGATGGAGCAAAGGGGCAGAGGGGCTCTTTGCATTATTCATTCCTCCTCCTTTATTGTTTATGTTAAGCACCACTGTGTTTACCCGACTTTAACTGAATTTACACACCGGCAGCGCAGAGCGCCTGTTTACTGAAGCTGGCCACTGGAGAGAGGAGGATGAAAGGAGAGAGAGGGAGAGAGGGAGAAAGGGAGAGAGAATAAATGTTTGTGTGTGTGTGTTTGTTTGTCCACTGTCTCTTCCTATATTTCTCTATTTCTCTATTTCTCTCTCTCTCTCTCTCTCTCTCTCTCTCTCTCTCTCTCTCTCACAAGTGTGCGTGTTTGTGTGTGTGTGCGTGTGTGCATGTTTGTGCGTGCTTGTGTGTGTGTGTGTGCGTGCGCGTGTGTGTCTACATGTGTGTAAATCTTGACAGCGCTGGCCCTCTGTCATGGCAAATTGTTCCCAGCATGCCGATGATCAGAGAGGTAGCGCAGAACTCCGGGCCCCCTGTACTCATAAACAGTCCCTGTGGACCCCCCCTCCCCGCGCCCCTCGATTCCCTTTTCACATGTCTCATACATCTGCCTTACTAGGGCCCCCCCGCTGCCATCAGAGCCCTCTGTGGGCACTCAATCCCACTGTCTTCTGTCCCTGGTGATGACGCATCGACAATGTGTTCTTAAAATGCAGCCTTCAAACAGAACTTTCAAAGGTCCAAACATTCATAAACCTTTATTGTCTAACACGTTGCCATGATAGAAAGTAGGATTGGATAAAAGCGTCTGCCAAATGGAATGTATTAAGTTCTCTTCGATTGAAGTGTGTGTGTGTGTGTGGGTGTGTGGTTGTGTGGTTGTGTGGGTGTGTGAGTCATTTGACAAAGAAATGTTTTGTTTGTGTATTCCTTTTGGTATGAAGGATTTTCTATCAATTGCTGTTTTTGGCTAAAGGCACTCTGAATCTTCTTTTGGTCACAGCAAGGCTGTCCGAATCAAAAGCATGAATAGAATTCTGCCTTTTAAGGATGGTTTGTTCTCCCTTATTGTCAGTCCTCAGTGATTTCACTCAAAACGGGAGGGCACAGAGTCTGTTTTTAGATGACGACCAGGAGTAAAATTGTCC
>NC_085874.1:7246501-7259001 GCF_034702125.1 Engraulis encrasicolus
TTACGCTTTCTTTTGCTTTTTCGCTTTCATATCGCCCCCAAACTCAAATACTCGGCCCTTTTACTGGGAGGAATTTGGAATAATTGAGTAACCCTTTTATATTGCCTCTCAGGCTTTGTATTAATGCATAACAGGTAACTGTTGAAAAAAGTCAGCCTGATGTGATGTGGCTAATCATTACCCACAGATGTATAAATACACTTAATCCTTAGTGTTATGGTTGAAGTACGCGTGGAAAAATTCTAGACGCAATATGAGGCATGTGGTTGTTAGTATCCCAACCGTGCCTTAGTGCTTTTACGGTGGTTCAGTTTCTACAGTTGTTTGCTTAGGGCAGTTTTGATAGTATTGACAGGCTTTCATTTCAATTCATTTAATTCAAGTGAGCAGTGGAAAAAAATCTCTTGGACATCTGCCCAATGCCACTTACTCACTTCGGTCATGGAAAAGCCATAACTGTAGCAGAGGTAGTGGGGGTTGTGTGTGTGTGTGTGTGCGCGTGTGCGTGCGTGCGTGCGCGTGTGTGTGTGTGTGTGTGTGTGCTTGCGTGCGTGCGTGCGTGCGTGCGCGTGTGTGTGTGTGTGTGTGCGCGCGCGTGTGCGTGTGTCTGCACGCGTGTACATTTGTGTGTGTGTGTGTGTGTGTGTGTGTGTGTGTGTGTGTGTGTGTGTGTGTGTGTGTGTGTGTGTGTGTGTGTGTGTGTGTGTGTGTGTGTGTGTGTGTGTGCATGCATGTGTGTGCATATGTGCGTACGTGCGTGCGCGTCCGTGTGTATGTGTGTGTGTGTGCATGTGTGTGTGTGTGAGACAGAGAGGATGATGATGATGATGAGAGAGAGTCATTGATGAAAGTGGATTTAATCTAAAGTTTAATCTTCTGTTATTTCCTGTGTGTGTGTGTGTGTGTGTGTGTGTGTGTGTGTGTGTGTGTGTGTGTGTGTGTGTGTGTGTGTGTGTGTGTGTGTGTGTGTGTGTGTGTGTGTGTGTGTGTGTGTGTGTGCGCGCGTGTGTGTGCGCGCGCGCGTGTGTGTGCGCGCGTGTGTGTGCGTGCATGTGTGAGGTGGAGTAGGGCTGACAGGTCTGACTCCTGTTCATCTTAGTGCCTGTCACACGTCACATGTCACTGGGAGAGACCCGGTGTCAGACTCCATCGCAACATAGCCAGAGGAGCCAGCCCTTAGCTCCGGCTGCTGTGACAGGACATCAGAGGGAGAATATTTATAGATTAGCCGAGGTTTCTCATTTCCTCTCCTCTGACAGAAATTTAATTTAATTTCTTGTTTTTTTCCGTAACAGGAGTTTTATTTAGAGCCCTTGGTTATGGATATACTGTACATATCGTTGGCCCTCATCATGCACGGCATGCAGTGCAGTAGGCTGACTAGCTTCATTGCCTCAATGTGTATAGGATGCACGCACGTCCCAAGAAAAAAGAGGAGGGAGGAAAAATCTGCACACTTGCTGCTAACTGATTCATTCAACGCAACTTTGTGGAACGTTGACGAATGTTGACGAATGTTGACGAATGTTGACGAATTTTGACGAAGATCACGTGAGGTCGAAACTTTGTGTTGAATAAATCTGTGAGCAGCAACAGCGTGTGGATGTTTCCTCTTTCCTTCACTACTTTAACCTTTAACCATTTATGTGACAAATAAACATCCTTGCATCCTCGTTCACTGGCGCAGACATATCACACAAGCTTCAATAAATTAATTTCATTTATTAAAAATGGAAAAAAGAGAGAGAGTAAAGACAAGTACAGTATGGTCCACGCCGCGGTGACTGAGTGCAAAGGGGGAGTCGGGGTGCAGTGCAGCTAGGCTGGAGGGCCACTTAGAAATATTAGATTGATATCTCCGTTAGAAAAACAACGTCAGAGCGCAGCGCTGAGAGGAGGAAATGAAAAGGGCTGATTAAAGAGGAGGTGAGCCGAGGCTAGCGGGCGAGGCGAGGGGAGGTGAGGCGAGGCGAGGGGAGAGCGAGCGGTGGCGTCAGGTCATTACAGTAATGCTGCTAATAAACCATCTCCCCACCCCAAAACGCCATGGGCAGATAGACAAGATCAGATAAGTGGCACAGCAGCCATGACACCCGAAACCAGGGAAGAGAGAGAGACAGGCAGACTAAACAGGATGCTTCGCTGACTGGTAAATGAAACTGCCTGCAGAGGTCAGCCGGCGTTAGCCGTCGTTCTGTGTGTATTGTGCTGACTGGAGATGGACAGATAAATCGCACTGATTGAAGAATGAAAAGCACTTCACATTGATCTGTCTAAATTTGTTTTTTTTCCCCTCCATGTCAAACGAACCCCTTTTTAAGCAAATACGGTGTCGTAATTACTCCTCAAGCAGAGAGGCAGGCCTCTTATTCTGCTGGTTTTTACATATCAATGAGCCGGTTCGGCAGGTCTAATCCCCTGGCTAAAAGGCCAAGGATGCATTAGCCGAATGAGGGAGTGGAGTGTAGTGTAGTGAGGGCCCTTCAGTATTCGTATTCTTCAGCCCTATTCACTCGGCTCCAGCACAAGCCTGCCATTGAAATGAGAAGATGGGGGGTGGGGGTGGTGTTTCATGTATGTGTGTGTGTGTGTGTGTCGGCTGTCTGTCTGTGTCTCTATCATGTTTTTTGTCAGAAAACACAACACAGAAACAAACACACACACACACACACACACACACACACACACACACACACACACACACACACACACACACACACACACACACACACACACATTCTCTCTCTCTCTCTCTCTCTCTCTCTCTCTCTCTCTCTCTCTCTCTCTCTCTCTCTCTCTCTCTCTCTCTCTCTCTGCCATGCCAAGTTGTGTTTGTACTGGCACTTATGTCATCCTCGTCCTCATGTCAAGACAAAGGACATTCTGCCAAAATCACATTTTTGTCCTTTACATGTGCCTCTATGCCATTCAGTGAAATCCCTGCAAAACAGCTTTGCCCCAAGGCAAGGTTGAAGCTCCCTGAGTAAGGTGAGGTTCAGTTAAGGTTGCTCTACAGTTGAAGTGAAGGTGAAGCCACTGTCCATCTGCAGTGAGAAAAGGCAGTGGAGTCCAGGAGAGATTGAGGTCAAGAAGCAGAGCCATTGGTACAAAGTATGCATTCACATGGACGCTCTTAGCGGTACATGCTTATTGAATTACTGGCCTACCACCGCATATTTATCTCGGAAAAAGTGTACTCTCCATAAACCGGACCAGGGGTACGTTTCTCGAAAGTGTAGTTGTTAGCCAGTGAGCAACTTGAATAGTTGCCAATGGGAAATTGCCTTGCAAACAACAAAGTAGCTAACGTAGTAAGCAACTTTGGTTCCGAGAAATGCACCCCAGATCTGTCAGAAACCAGGGACCAAGCGTTTTGCTGACGTGCCATATATCAATACAGTAAAACAGGGGCATGCAGGGTAGCGTCAGCGACATCAACAGGATAGCACCATTTGCATCAATTCTTCGTAACGGCGTGGGTTAGGAGAGCTCTTGGACCACTCTTTACTACATGGTTTAAAATGGCCTTCTCTCACAAATGGCAAGAAGTTAATTTATGTTGTGTGTGTACTCTCTACTCTACTCTCTAACACAAAAAAACTGTGGGACCACAAGCCTGAATAAACACCATCCAATCATTTAACCCCTTAGCGCAGCACCTATGTGATAACCTTACTGTCACCAAAATTGTAATGGCTATGTCTGTTACTTAAGACTCTCAGCACTGTCATAGCAATGTTGTTATGATGTAGTTGAGTATTTTCAGCAAATAGTGAATAGGCCCGCCGGCGACCCCATCTGCAGTAAGAGGCTACAGTGACCTCTCCAAATGGATTGAATGGTGATGTGGTGGTATTTCTTTTCTTTTTTTAAAAGATCATTTTGGTCATTCAGATTTCAGCAGTGACAGTACAGTTTGAGAGAGAGAGACAGGAAACACTTGGGAGATAGAGACGGGGAAGCGGTCGGCAAAGGACCCAGGCCGGAATCAAAGCCAGGTCGGCCGCGTATAACAGACGAGTGCCCTACCGTTAAGCCGCAGTAGGGCATGTGATGTGTTGGTATTTCACCCGCCATACATAAATCTTGAGACATGGCTTTGAACTCCTGAATTGTATGTCTTTCTTTTTTGCGGGATCTCTATGATTTAATCCGCAATGACGGTACCATGAAGTGGCTTGTCTGATTCCGCTAATGTTACTTTACACAGGCCTTGCACTGTGTGCTGTTATTTTGGAGGAAATGCTGGAGGGTATGGAGACAAAATGATGAGAAATTAACTGTCAGCATGGGGCTTTGATCGGGAGCTGCGATAAATTTGAGTTCTATATGGGTTGGGGTTTTTAAATACAATATGCACGCACGCACACACACACACACACACACAGACAGCAGTAGGGCTGGGCGATTCACCCTGAAAAAAAAATCTAGATTTTTTCATTAACAAACTCGATTCACGATTCACGATTCGATTCAATACCCCCACCCCCCGAGAAAAAAATAAAAAATTGAGCTCTCTAGGCCCCTACGTGGTTGTGTGTTTGAGAGAGAGAGAGAGAGAGAGAGAGAGAGAGAGAGAGAGAGAGAGAGAGAGAGAGAGAGAGAGAGAGAAGTAGGCTCTGTTTGTGTGGCGGTGCCTCTGGTATGTGTGATTGAAGTCTACTCGGACTGGACCAGTTTATATGGACATGAGGTAGCCTATAGCAGGGGTTTTCAAAGTGGGGCCTGGGGACGCCTGGGGGGCCGTGAGAGGATGCCAGGGGGGCCGTGGCAGATTGGCAGGGAAAATATAGTTTTATAATAGCCAAAATAAACCAAAAATAGGCTTAAATCCCAGTGGAATAATTTTGTTCTTTACAATATTTATGTATTGTGCTTTCTGTAGTACCTGAATGGTCTTAGGAATAAACAAACTTAATCAAGGTGTGAAACTGGGTACACAGAAAAAAATAGTGTGGCACGTCCCATGTCAAGGGGGGTTTGGCTGGAAACTACCTGTATGTGGGGGGCTCATAGTAAAGTTTGGGAACTCCAGGCCAAAATAGCCTAATGTAATTTTATCTCAGAACATTGCTAATAGAAATGACCAATTGGGATTACATTGAAACATCTCAGAGAAAGAACAAAAAATGTGAGGGGTAAACCCTCAGGCACTGTTGAGATTTGTCGTCACGTGCCATCCATCCCCACAATATATTAATGATGCATTATAGTGCAGATGTATGGAGGCTCTTGTCCCAGATTAACAAATTTAGCAATTGCCTGCTGGTTTCCCATCAGAGCCCATAGTAATGCGTCTAAATACATGTCGATGCATCTGAACATTGCTGCGTTAACACAGAGAAAACATTTTGGAGCAACACCCTAAAACAATGCTTACTTCAAGACGGTAACGTTTGCAAGCCTGAGTAGATTAGATATCGCGTTTCATGCATTTAATCAGACATCAGCGCATTCGCTGGTAATTTCTCCGGACTGCTTAACAGGTGGTTAAACTCTCGGCGAAGTTTACCGATATCGCCGCTATCTTTACTGACATGTCGCGTTCAGACGCGGTTATTATTACTTTACCACAAGTCTCCTAACTAGTCCCGTCCGAGTAGGGCTTTAGAGAGAGGGGGAGAGAGAGCGCGCGAGAGACCGATTGCTCCGGGTGCTTGGGTGTGTGTGTGTGTGAGAGAGCGAGAGAGGGAGGGAGAGAGATTCCTTTCAACTCACATGTTGGTTAAGATTATACAGACGAGGAAGCAGCGCATCCAAAACTTTAAGCATATGTTGAAAACCTCTCTTCTCTGCCGAATATCGTAGTAGGTAGTTCTAGGCTAATTGCATCCGGGACTGCTTTCCACCTTGCTCCACTCTTGTGGTAGGGGTAGAGTAGCCTAGTTTGTTTAGCATTTTCTCCGCGAGATGTTTTCGTTTCAAATATTCAAACATGCCTGTAGTCCGGCTGCTAGACGTACAGCTTACGTTATGACAACACTGTCATTCACAATTTACAAAGTGGTAGGTTGTTTGGTATTCATCATTGGCAAAACGATAGGAGGTAGTGTCACCTTTTTTTGAACAGGAGCCTGTATTCCTCGCCCGTTTCACTATTTCTGTCAAACCATTTCACTCACCACGTTTGTTTGTGCATGTAATGGGGGAGGAGACACAGAGATGCACTAGGTAGACAGCCTACGTCCTCGCCAAGTGGTGAACGTAATGCAATGCGCTGTGCGCTTGGATACATAAACTGACAGATGATTTAAAAAAAAATCGTATAACGCGATTTCTCAAAAAACAAATCGATTTGACTTTCAAACTCGATTTTAAAATCACATCGATTTTTTGCCCAGGCCTAGACACTAGACAGACACGCACAGACACACGCACACGCACACACACACACACACACACACACACACACACACACACACACACACACACACACACACACACACACACACACACACACACACACACACACACACACAATTATGTGCAAATGAACAAATGCAAAATGGAATTTTCAATATATTTGTGCAGCTTGCAGGGTTAAGCACAGCTCGCAACTGCATTCTATATATAACACAAAATAAGATTACAAATGTTCAACAATTACAGTATATTGAAATGCTTCAAATCTTCACCCTGTCGATCCCTTTTTCAAATTTTGTTTCCATTTCTCAAGCGTTCACACAGAACAGTGTAGCACGGTGGGGGGTGCAGAGTGACTGAAATCCCACATATTGGGTGTGATCTTTTCAATATCGTCAGATGAGAAGAATAGGTGTGAGGCGGGGAAGGCTATATACAGACTCCTGAAGCTGTCAATTCACTTCCATAGCATCACAGCGCAGGCATGCTCAAAAAAGATCTGAGAATCACAGCAATATAGAACGTGGACTTAGAGACGGTGAGAAGCATTAGAGAAGGTTTACTTCTGACAGGCGCTATATGCCAGTCTTCATTTTTCACTTATGTAAAATGCGCAATTAAAGGAAGTAGCCAATTAAAGATTTGAATACAATTCGATATTACCACTCAATGGTATCGAATTAACTTTCATGGCTGTGTATTGCATGCAAGTGATTGCATCAAATCTACTTGGCTGAATTGATTTATCCGCTCAATGACTAGTATAATTAAGTTTTGCTTGAGTAAAATTTCTTAAGATAGGTTGTTCTTAATGCACTTAGATCAAACGTAAACTGCTTTTTTTGTAGAACACAGAGGAAGTGTTTACGTAAAAGCATACAGTGTTCATTGGTCTTTACCACTTGTACAGTATCAGCTTAGGGCAGCGGTTCCCAAACTTTATTTGCTGCTGCCCTCTTTTGGATCTACTGTAGGAATAGTTTTCGCAAACCAACCCCCATTTTCCAAATGGCAGTCAGTTTTTGCTCATAAATATTGTTACATTTTTAAATTTGAAATTCACCAGAAACATATTTATTAACCATACAATGGAGTATTGTAACTAACCAATTTATGTAATGATTATATGAAGGGTTTCGTTGTTTAACGGTGTATCCACCATTTTTGGCTTTTGCATTTTATTCACCTATGCGTGAATTCTTGCTATTCGAGTATTTTGAGAACATACTTTTTTTTATCAATATACAGTGCTTTTTGCAATGCAATACAATGGAATGCCCAATACAAAATTGACAATTTCCCAACATTCTACAAAATGGATATACACCGTCTTGCAACAAAGCCCTTCATATTAAAGAAAGCCTACAGTATATTCAAGGCTTTAGGCAAACAGTCACTTTTCTCTGTGACCACCCCCCCCTGCAGTCAGAGAGAGAGAGAGAGAGAGAGCCTCACACAAGGTTGTGTGAGTCTGCATATGTGTGTATGTGTGTTGGGAGATTGTTGTACGCGTTTCCCTCGGCGTCCTTATTCATTTTGTTGTGTGTGTACAAGCATGCATGAACAAGCATGTCTGTGTGTGTTTGTGAGTGCCTGCATGTGTGTTCGTGTCTATGAGTGTGTGTTTGTCTGTTGGCAAAGAAGGCCGTAACCTTGAATTGATTTATTTACCCTGGCTTCTGCGTCGAGCGGGCACACTGGGGCTCTTTCAGGCAGGTAAGGTATCTTGCATGCCATTAGGAGCATCTTAAATGTCTTCCACCCCACCTCCTCCCGTCTTCACTCTCTCTCAACCCCTCTGTCTCTTTCTCTCTATCTCTCAACCTTTTTTGCTCTCCCTCTCCCTCTCCCTCTCCCTCTCTATGTCTCTGTCTGTCTGTCTGTCTGTCTGTCTGTCTGTCTGTCTGTCTGTCTGTCCCTCTCTCTCTCTCTCTCTCTCTCTCTCTCTCTCTGTGTATCACTATCTCTCTCTTTCTCTGCCTCTGTCTCTGTCTTTCTCTCTAACTCTTGCTCTCTCTTTCGGTCTCTCTCTCTCTCTCTCTCTCTCTCTCTCTCTCTCTCTCTCTCTCTCTCTCTCTCTCTCTCTCTCTCTCTCTCTCTCTCTCTCTCTCTCTCTCTCTCTTCCATCTTCTCTCCCCACCTCAGCCCTTCCCCTGCCTCTCCCCCTCCATGCCCGCCTGAGGAGTCTTGTCTGATTTGTCCAATCCCCCCTCCCCTCCATCCTGGACCCAGTGCTGGAGCTGATGTGTTGGAGTGCCGGGGTGTACTGCGTGGGGCCCCTGGCGGGCGTGATGAATGGTCCTGACCTCGTATCTCTTCCACTCGCTCCCCCAATTGAAAGCGCTGCACCGTTGAGGGCGGGTGGGCCGGGCTGGTTGTCAGCGGTGGCTGGCTGGCGTGGCGGGGACCCCGGGCCATTGATTCTGCTGTAATTGAAGAGCATCAACAAAGCGTTGGCCGCGGCAACGGCGGCCATTTGTTCCGCGGCACTTTAATGTGCTGCTAATTTGCAGCTGATCGCAGGAGAGTAGAGGAGAGGAGAGAAGAGAAGAGAAGAGGAGAGAAAAGGGGCAGAGAGAGGAAAGGCAAAAAAATAAAACAGTACACACTCTTAGGTGTTCCTCAGCCACTCTCCCAAACACCTACGCACACATTTGATGTACTGTATTTGATCCCACATTACATGTTAATATCAATTGGAACCAAATCTGATGAATAGTCCGACAATTATTTTGACCAGCAAACACATCTTACCATTTGAATGAAGCCTCAGGGCTCAGGGCTTAGGGCTTTTCCCTATACCTGCAGATCTCTCTCTCTCTCTCTCTCTCTCTCTCTCTCTCTCTCTCTCTCTCTCTCTCTCTCTCTCTCTCTCTCTCTCTCTCACACACTCACACTCACACACACACACACACACACACACACACACACACACACACACACACACACACACACACACACACACACACACACACACACACACACACACTGTATGGTACCCTAGTTTCAATATCAACCTACGGAGGTGGCAGCAAGATGTGAGATGTGGTATGCGCTGGCTCTTAGCCCATGTGTGGGAAGGAGGGAGTGGAGAGAGAGAGAGAGAGAGAGAGAGAGAGAGAGAGAGAGAGAGAGAGAGAGAGAGAGAGAGAGAGAGAGAGAGAGAGAGAGAGAGAGAGAGAGAGAGAGCAGAGAAGAGAGAGAACAGAGAGAAAAGAGAGGCATAATGGAAATGGAGAGAGAAAGGAGAGTTTCTGTAGTTGTTAATGTTAATGTCTATCATCGGAGTTCAATATTAGTGTTTTGTTCGGTGTAGGCTTCAGACATTTTTTTTTGTCATCCATTGTAGAAACAAAACTTCTGTTTCCTGAATTTATTATGTGCTTTAATTATAATTGTGGCCTTGTAAAGTGCATTTTTATTCATACTTAATTGTCAAAAGATTATTTGCCTTGAATACTATTTCTGCCATGTTTTAGTTCGTAAATTTACTGGATATGGATGTTTTAATGGCCCTTTGGCTTGGGCAGAGATATATTGTTTATTTCTAAAAGCTACAGATCGCAGAAAAATAAGAAGCATTAGTAAGTGAACGATGGCTCTCGCGACCACTTCCACGGTCCGCTGTCAGAAAACCCTGAATGCAACTTTTTGACAGAGCGGTCCGAAGGAGTGTCGTGGGAAACACTTTTCATACGAAAAATCGCTTTACATACCGTATTCAGATTTGTATCAACTGCTGGCATGCCGAGATGAAAAACATTCTCACAGCGGGTTTGTTTGAACAGCATTTTTTCATGACGATTTACATTTTGAGACAGGCATGCCACGGGCACCGTGCAAACGACGTCATCCTACCTTTAATGGTCTCATTTGGATAGTGCATGTGTTATTCACATGTAATAACATTTGCTGTACATGCTTGGTGTCAATTTGCTGCTTTATGGGAACATTGGAATAAAATATTACTCCCGCCATGCATCTGATGATTTCACTGTTGATTCAATTAAAACCTGGTGGGAGCTGATGGTGTTTATTTAACTAACATTGTTCCCCATCACTTTCAATTTGATGTGTTTCTTGCACGCATCTTTATGAGTCAATGTTGACAACCGTCAGAAGAATTGTTTACCAAATGTGAACCTCTCACAGAGTTAGTGCTTTTTTTGTAAGGACTTTTAAACACAGAGAAATGCTGACGAGAATGTGGTGCATTTTTAAATATCGATAAAGGAAATACAAGCAAATTCTCAGTATCCATTCTACGTTTATTACATCAAAATTCCGTTTTAATGTGTGATGGCGGTGGTGTGTTTTCCACTGAATCACCGGGCCCTGGGAGAGAAGGGTGACATGACTGACACAGGGGATGAGGGAAGACATGACAGCGTGCGCAGAGGCATATGCTCGCCGATATTGCATTCATTTGCACCCTCTCGTCTTTGGAAGCCATAGCCGTCAGGTGTAATTTCAAACAACAGCGCCAATGATATTATGATTTATGGCACTGATGTTTTATTTTAAACAGGGGAGACAGCGCAGAAGGGGAAGGCGAGTGGAGCGCTATTTTTTTCTTCCCTCACACTTGAATTGTCAGGTGACGGCATGGCTTGAATGCCAAGCAGACCTCCAAAAAGCTTGAAGGCATCGCTGTACAGCTGATGTGAAGCACTCCTCTCCCTTACCTCTCTCTCAACTCTCATGCTCTTCTCTTCTCTTCTCTTCTCTTCTCTTCTCTTCTCTTCTCTTCTCTTCTCTTCTCTTCTCTTCTCTTCTCTTCTCTTCTCTTCTCTTCTCTTCTCTTCTCTTCTCTTCTCTTCTCTTCTCTTCTCCTCTCATGTGGAGCATGTCCTCAGAATTGTAAGGGCTACAGTCCATGCATTGCATCATACAGCTAGTAGTTAAGTGAACTCTCCATGTCTCTGTGCGAGTTCTTCACAAAAAAGAGTGCCGCTAGGTGCGATAGCATAGCAGTAACAATCCTATATGCATTCAATTAGAGGAGCCAGAGAGGCATTGCCTAAAACAGCCAAGGTCAGGACAAAGTCGTTATTCTTCCCACCTCACAGTCACTCAATTAAACGCACACCTGTGCAGTGCTTTAGAATGAAATGTAGTATATCAAAATAACACATCCCCCATCTTTTTAAATATCAGTTCACACTCTGTGCATCTAGCAGGCAATGCAACTATGCCGGCCCAAGCCTTAATGGGGCCCTAAGCAAAATTGAATCTGGGGCCCCCCATACCCGATACGTACTGGCTCCTGTTTCATTCATTGTAGTAAATGACACATGAGAAAAAAATATGACTAGGGAAACTAGAGGAAAATTAGTTTCTTCCTGGAACTTTGATGCTCACGGGTGGCCCTGGTGTCTTGGGGGCCCTTAGCCACCGCATAGTTCGCTTATGCCTCGGGCCGGCCCTGAATGCAACATTGCCATCTGACAAACATTGGGATTCATGGCAGCGTTACACGCTTGTTGTTTTCTAAAAACTCCCATGGCTGCGTACAAAAGGCCCAAAAAAAAAGCAACGGCGGGGTCAAACAGGTGGATTTTCATCTCTGTGAATCTTTTTTCTTGCGCTTGGTGTTTTCGACATACACATATTTTTGTATCTGCCGGAGGAGGCTGAGGGAGGCGGCGCTGCTGTGTGTGTCCATGACCTTTTCCTCGTTGGTGCGTATACAGTCTATTCCAGACAGACACGGGAAATCGCTGAGATACGGGCCGCCACGTGAGAAACGCTTAATGTGCGGTGTGTCAAGAATCCACTTATGCTGGTTTTGTTTCCCCCACTCACTCCTTTCTTCCCATTCTTTTCTTTTCTTCTTTACGTAAGCTGGGAGGAATACTCTTCCTCCTCCATCTGCTCTCTGGTTTGGCTGTCTGCTGCCCCCAGCTGCTTCCCTGTTGCACACCTCTTTCTCTCTCTCTCTCTCTCTCTCTCTCTCTCTCTCTCTCTCTCTCTCTCTCTCTCTCTCTCTCTCTCTCTCTCTCCTGTTCTCTCTGTCTATCATTCTAGCTCTTATCCTCTCTCTCTCTTTCTATCTCTCGCTCTTCCTCTCTCTCTTTCTCACTCACTTTCTTCTCTTGCTCTTTCTCTCTACTTCTCTTCTGTCTCTCTATCCCTCT